>NC_137043.1:17475460-17740460 GCF_032717465.1 Coenobita brevimanus | reverse complement strand
CTGAAGAAATAATTCTTGAAGCATGTGAGATGCTGTTTGAAGTGAAAAGAAGATGAAATGGATGAGACAAGTTGTGGTGCGAAAGAAGAAAGCATATACTGAGTGGATGGGAAGGAGTGGTATTAGGGAAACTGAGAGATGGAAAAAAGGTTTATATGTAGAGAAGTAGAGAGAGGTTAAAAGATCAGTAAGAGAGAGTAAGAAGTGAGTGCATGAGACATTTGGAAGGAATTTGAGTGTATAGTAGAGGGAACGTGAGAAAATGTTTTGGAAGGAGATAAAAATAGTTGGATAGGGGTATAAAGAAGGTAGTAGAGGAGTGAAAGATCTTTCGTAGATTGCTATCGGAGAAAGTAGAAAACAGCAGGTGGAGAGAACACATGAAGGAATTGTTCATTATACAAAACGAAAGATATGCAATTATAAGTGGCTGGAAAATGGCTGAGAGAAGGTGAGAGATGAAAAGGAAGAAAGAAGGGGAAGCAATGAAGAAACTCAAAATGGAGAAACCCCCAGGAATTGGAATGTTTATTGAAATGCTGAAACATGGGGGACAGATAGCTGTAGAAGTGATATGGAAGATGTGTAGATTGGCTTGGTAGGAATGGTAGAGTCCCGAAGGATTGGAGGCCAGGTATAATTATTCACATGTACGAAGGAAAAGGGGAAATAGAAATGTGTGGTAATCATACGGGCATTTGTCTTAGTGTAGCAGGTAAAGTTTATGGTAGGATATTTATTAACAGAGTTTTGGAAATAGAAAAAGAATTAGTTGGAGAACATTGAGGCTTTAGGACGCGAAAAGGTTGTGTAGATCTGATATTAATCCTAAGGTCTTTAGTGGAAAAGTTTCTAAAGATAGGAAAGAAGTTGTATGCGGCCTTCATGGATTTGGAGAAAACATATGACAGAGTCGATAGATAAGGAATGTGGAAAACATTAAGAATATATGAAGTAAATGGGAAGCTGCTGAATGCCATGAAGTGTATTTATGAGGATGCTAAGGATGATGTGCATGTGGATGGTGAACGGAGTGAATTTTTCACTCTACATCCTCGATTGAATCAGAGATGTGTCATGTCCCCCCATTTTGTATATGGATGGAGCTATAAACCAGATACAAGGTAAGGCTGTGGATGGTGGAGATGCCCTAATGAAAAAGGGCAGCATTTGGAAACTTCCTGTTCTGTTGTTCCGATGATACTGTATTCTTAAGAGAAGATGAAGGGGAACTTCGAGGCTTGGTGTATTAGTCTGGTAGAGTGTGTAAGAAACGGAGTCTAAAGTTGAAGGTAAGGATGAGTAAACTCGTGTTCTTCGAGAGAAAAGAAGTCACTGAGTGCACAGTGAGATTGGATGGTGAGGAAATGGAAATGTGAGTGCATTTAAGTACTTGGGTACTGTGATGAGTAAGGATGGAAGTTTAGAGGGTGAAGTGCTTAAACGAGAAAAGAAAGGTTGTTGGTTCTTTGAAAGCACTGATAAGAAATTGGGAAGTGAGCATGGAATAAAAAAGTCGATGCATGATAGTATTGTGATACCAGCTCTAACGTGTGGAAGTGAAACTTGGACCTTGTTGTATGGACCCAAGTCAAAAGTGAGAACTTTGGAAATCAGTTATTTGAGGGAAACATGTGGAGTTACATGGAGAGACAGACTGACAAATGAGGACGTGAAGGAGCATTGTGGTGTGGATGTGGATGTAATAGAAAGCATTAGAAGAAATACACTGAGATAGTTTGGCCATGTGGAGAGGAAGGGGAGCGAGAGACTAACGAGTAGAGTGTATGTCAGTGTGCTGGAGGGAGGCGGGAGAGGGAAGGTTGGGCCAAAGGTGAGAAGGAGGGATTGAATGGAGGTATATGAGAAAGGGAGGTGTAAACTGGAGGGAGGACAGAAAAATGGCAGGGAACAGGGCGACATGGAGGCGATTTTTTTGTGGCTACCCCTTCGGGGGTTAAGGCATCCTGCTAGCAAGATATATATATATATATATATATATATATATATATATATATATATATATATACACAGTATGCAAGACCATCACTGGTCTCTGACTGCGAGGCAGTCTAATATCTAATTTGCACGTGTTCCCTTTTCCCAGAATGTACCGTTCTTGCTTCTTGACCCATTCACTACAATGAGGTGATACGTGTATTCTGTGTTAGTTTATTCTTGCAGTATCCAGACGATATTATTCAAATTTAGGAACCATCTCACATTTGAATGGACTAAGAATCTCTGTAAAGTACCCTTGCAGTATGAAAAATTTTGTCCTGGGGTAAAAAAATGTCTGTAGAGAAGAGGAACACAAGAAAGATGAGACCATCATACTTAAAGAATAGTGAAACCAACGAAAACCTTTATTTTCTTTTGAGGTCTCTAGGAGTTAGGAAGCGTTACAAGTGAAAAACGTTTTCTTTTGGGGGGGTTTAATTTTGTTGATGTTATTCTTTATCCTCACTTCTTTCAAATCACTCGTTTTTTGCTACCAGTTCCCTCCAACTCCCAGTTTTGACATCCATTTTTTTCCTTCTTAATATCTGGAGAAGAAAATATCCGTTTACTAGACCAGTCATTTAATTTTTACTTTCTTTCCACTCGTCGCATCTGACTTTGAGCATCTAGTACCTATTTTTCGCCTGCTCACAGTTTTGAAAAGGTATAATTCTGGTCTCTTGATTAATATAAAGGGCCCAAAGCTTATACATTTATGATGAAGCCCTTTCTCTTCAGTACTTTGATTTTCTCATTACCAAGCTTGTATGGCAACTAATTCTTCCCAAGTCTCGAATTTGACTACCACTTTTGCATCCTGATATATATAATACGAAAAAGAAAATCTGCTCATGAAGAATTTCTTTATCATCTTCATACGGTCAGATTCAGGCGTTCCTAATGCATGCATGATGAGCAACAGACAAAAAAATATCCTCTGATGAAAACAACCTAACCGATTTCATTCATCCCAGTGCTGGCTTCAACAACAAAACCTAACCATTCGATTTTTTGCAGCTTCTTCCACTCCCTGAATGATGGCGTAGATATTCCTAAAGACGATTTTAACTCCAGCTAACATACCCATCACCCCGACTGAAACTGGGCCAATTCTCTTAATTATACAGGAAATGAAGCGAGATTGTGGCTCTCAATGCTCGCAGTGAGTTGGGCGAGGGAAAGTGCTGCAGATAAGACAGAGCTGAGCTGGTGAAGAGCCGGTTAAAAGGAAACAAGGAAAGGAGATAAGGCTTTGAGAGGACGCGATAACGGCGGAGCTGCGAGGAAGGAAGGGTTGGTGGGGATTAAGATAAGAGGGGAACCGTATGCCTAGACGGCGCCACTTTTTATACAAACTTTTCGAAAACTGGGAATAGAACGAAAAACTCAGATACACATTTCCAGCTTTTTGAAAAGTGAAGGCCATGCGAGAAAAATTACGAATATTTTCAACGTTTCGAAAATTGGAAGCTGAATGTAAAATGTGTTCATATTATCAACTTTGTGGAAAATTCTGATGATTCAGTGAATAACTTATGTTGAACCAGAGTTACAGTTCAAAGCAGCCATTCACAAACTGGAGGTCGAATGAACTTTGTATGTAAAAATATCGAAGCGATGGTACTTTTCAGAGCAGCTTTTCCAATACTGAACACTGATGAAAAAATTCGCATTGTACCCAGTCCGTATTACTTTTCAGATTAGCTTATCGAAAATCCGAATTCAATGAGTGAGGAGATGTAACAGTTCACTGTGTTGTTTCCTGGTATTTATTCATCCCTATTTAGTTACATGGCGCAGCGTGTGTGTGTGTGTGTGTGTGTGTGTGTGTGTGTGTGTGTGTGTGTGAGAGAGAGAGAGAGAGAGAAGTAATTGGAGAATTTTTAGCACTGTTAGTTTGTCTCTCTCTAGTATTACCGGTTTCATATAGAAATCTGACCCCACGGAAATCTGACCCCCGGGTCACTTTTCTTTTATAGAAAACTGACCAATCCTACAGAAAACAGACCTCTTATGTGAAATTTAGGTTAGGTTAGGTTGTGGGACACTTTTCCATAAGGGGGGTTAGAATTCTATAATAGAAAAGTGACCCGTGGATCAGTTTTCCATGGGGGTCAATATTCTATGTGACCGGCACTCAGTGAAGTGAGCACAGACGACTCATTTTCCTCGTTTAGTCCGTGAGTCTCCTTCTGTTGTCTCTACCCAGTGTCTAGAGAGAGTGGGTGAGACGTGGCAGGATGATACTTCGTGCATTTTTTTTCTTTAATGGAAAGAAGAAAGAACCAAAGGCTAGAAGTCAGCAAGACTGTTTCCTCCGAGAAAAAATATAAGCAAAATAACAGGGAACCAATTTCCAGATCCGTTCATTTCGAGATATCTGGACACATTATGTATAAAATGCTGGAGGTCATTTGTCAGCTTTCATTACTACCACTCAGTTACGTGAAAGCAGTAGGGATGAGAGACAATTCGACGTGCTTTTTTATTGTCCTTGTTTATTCCAACTCAGTAACGTGAATGCAGCCGGTAGGAGAAGGGAAGGGGTGTTGAATGTAAGCGTGATGAAATGTAAATCACCACCCAACACCGCCCCGAGAAAAATAATTAGACTTGGCTGACCTCCGGGGAAGTAAATCTCATCACTGTTGTTGCAGCAGACGACACCGCATCGACGAGAGAGAGAGAGAGAGAGAGAGAGCGACAGACAGACAGACAGACAGACAGACAGACAGACAGAGACAGAGACAGACAGACAGACACAGAGGTTATGATAGAAGGGATTGAAGAGGAGAGTGAGAAGACTAGGGTAGAGGACGGAGAAGACGGAAAAGGAGTACAAATGAAAGCAAACAGCAATAGACCTGTTGGTCCCTTTGTAGATGTATGGCATAGGGAAGGTTATAATTAACAAAGCTATTCTATCAGTCAAAGTCAAGGATAGAAAAGCAGGAAGGCTCCTCCCCTGCCCCCACCGACTAAACCCTCCAGCCGAAGCCTGCAGAAATTAGTGAGTACAAACTTCCAGCATAGTAAAGCTGTCATGGAAAATTCATAGGAAAGAGGAAGAGAAAATCTTATTCAACAGTCTCTATTTGATAAGGGAAGTAATATTAAGTCAATAATATTGATCGAAGTCGTTCTTCGATTGTAGCCTCCAGGCTACTACATGAATGTATTATTCATGAGTGAACATACGTACTGTACCTGCGGGTTAAAAGACAGATACTTATCTAAGCTATTTTTAAAGATAAGTACTGTATCTCAGTTTACTTCATTCATCGGAAGGCAGTTTTACGATGTATTTACAACACTGTTAAAGAAGAAATGTTTAGCTTCAAGTGACTGACATCGTTTGCTGATATTTTTATGTCCATTACCTGTAGTATTATTCTTGCGTTCATCTATGAAGTACTTATCGATAGTCATATTATCGTGTCCTTTGACTATTGGGAATACTTGAATTAAATCTCCTTATAACTTGCGCTTAATCATGATAAAGAGATTCAAGGTTTCTAAACACACCACATATGTGTTCTCAATCTTTTTATCATCCCTGTCACCTCTTCATTGTACACGCTCAAGTTTTTCTATAAATTTTTTGTAATAAGACGGACAGAAGTGGACACAATACCCTAAATGTGGGTGTACTGGAGAATTGTACAAGGTGAGGATGATATTTTCTGTTTTATATTCGAGTGCTTTACCAACGAATCTAGTTAGTTTGTTGGCGTTCTTAACAGCATCAGTACAATGTGTGCTAGATCGTTTATAATAATTCGTAAGTCGTTTTCATGTCTCGCATTATCAAGTTGGATACTCCTCATAGTGCAACTGGCATTTTCATTTCCATCTCCAATTTTTAACACTTTGCATTTACTAATATTAAAAGCCATCATCCCTGTTTGGGCACAATTAAACAGTCGAACGAAGTCACTCTGAATTGCCTTCCTCAGTAAAGATGTGTCTGCTCTGTTTCCAACTTAGTATCATCAGTAAATTTGGATATTATAGAAAATAAATCCTTATTTATATCATTCATCCACATACTACTAATATTCCCATTCTGTTTTTATGTTTGTTTGTAACCTCTTATTAGCCGAAACGGTGCATTACAGAACAACAATTTTTTAATGAACGTATCTAAAATGCGCTTTAAGAATACGTAATTTAAAAAAAATGCAATCGGCTTCCATTTGTCAAAAATGCTGTTAATTAACATACATCCATATGTTATATTATGCGTTAAATACAGCAGGACATTTCTGTGGAGTTTCATTTCTGCAGAGAGACAGACAGACAGACAGACAGACAGACAGAGTTTGCTGCCTGTCTGTCTGTCCTCTATGCGAATATAGGAGATGCATACAGAACTCTTTTAACAGCTCTGACAGGTGTAACTTCTTACGACGAATTTAGACATTTTCAGCGTGTACATTACATAAGCTAAAGTAGTTCCCTCTGATGGCTATGATTATAAATGATCAGACATACTCAAGTCAACATGGTGGAAAGATGGTAGCCAATTGCCATTAAATTTTTTACATCTGTAACAATATTATTAGCTACAGCGGGTCAGATGGGTAGATGGATTGGTGGAATGAGTGGGCAGGGTTGATGGGCGGATGGGTGGGGAGGTAGTGGGAAATTAGGTCCATGGTTGGGATAGGTCCATGGAGAATATAACCGTGGGGAAATGGGCCCAAAGATGAAATGGAAACCCAAGGGTCTTCTCCCACAAGGAGTGGCCATCATAGGGTTTTACTCAGGCAACGCCGTGTACTCCTTCTAGTATGTATTAAAAACAGAATATGACTCAATACTGAGACCTGTGGTACTCCACTTGTAACATATTTTTAGGTCTGATTCTTAGCGACTTGTTACGAGTTTCTGTTTACATCCTTTAAGGCAATCATCAATCCTCCTGAGGCCATTGCCTCTGAACCCATGTGCCTTCAATTTCTGAAATAGTCATTTGTGGGGAACTTTAATGCTTTTTGAAAATCCAGATAAGAAATGTCAACAGATCTGGTATCATCATATGTACTTAACCCTTTAAACGCGGATCTTCGCTTCTGTGACGATCGCCAAAAAGGACATAACGGCGGATCGTCGCGTTTGCGATTTGAGTTAATTTTTAATAAACGCAGGCAAGGATGTTCCAGCTGGTATTGTCTATCAGTACCGCCACCCTTTAGCTACAGTTAGCATACTTGACCTTTGTACTACCGACCTCCGTTGTTGCCAAGAATCGCGTTTCCCCCCCACCACCACGGCCCGGCCAGCCTGGCTGTGATATATGGCAGCGCGCTGACTGCTCAGAACTGTAAATCTGCCCTCTCCTCTCACAAACAGTTTATGCTAATAGGAAACGCTTGTGCCCCAGTTGTCACACTAGCTTCTTTTCGCGCGGTTTTCTCCTGTTTAGCGTCAGTTTACCGCAGGCTTTCAAAGTGACATTATGGCAAGTTCTAGCTCTTCCGAGTCAGTGCGAGCAGCCAACAGGAACGAGAATAAAGCGACGGGCGTAAGGCAGAATAAAAGCGCGCCGTGGTGGTCTTTTGGGAAGTACTATGATTGAAAATAATGTAGTATACGTGTTTTTAGCTGTGAAAATGGAAATGTTTGTTGAGTAATGGGAAGACCGCCACCGCGCTGCATGTCGGCCGTACGCTTCGTTGATTTTAGCCTTATTTTCAGTGCTTATTGTACAAATACGGATTCCAAACTACCTGTACGTTGTAGTATAAGGTTTACTGTGACAGAATGAGACTGTGGTAGAGGGGAAACCGGGTTGCTGGAGGTGTGAAAGTGAAGATTTTGTTACCCAACTTTGCAAGTCTCCACAAGTCCTTGGGTAGTCAACGAAGGCTCAACACCTGTCTCTGGAGAAAGCTGAATGTACGTACTATCTGCTGTACCAAGTATAATGTTCTAGGGTTAATCCCTGAATTTTGGCTAATATTTTCCTACAGGTACTCAGACCATGATCCAACCCCACTACACGAGGGGGGGTCAGCTGTCCATGGCCGCATTTTAGGGGTTAATATATCACAGAAGCAATTCCACGAGATTTCTATAGCAAGTGTGATTATTCCATAAACTGTGCTGTGAATCTTTAACCCGCCACGTCCCGTCGACGTATGGGTATGTTGCAACATTTTGCATTTGCCAGTCCCAGCGATGTACCGGTACGTCGTGCAATTGCAAGGTGCATAATTTGCACAATTTTCAAAATTTGCGCTTGATTTTCGGTACGTAGGGTCGCTTGACCTTCCCCTACCTGCCACCAGGCAGGGACACTCGGCGACCCCGTGCGACCCGCGCTCACCCGCGGCTAGGTCACTCACCTGTTAGCAACGGTCCTGCTCAGACATGGCGAAGAGAGGTCTCTCAGAGGACGAAATTCAAGCTGCCCTGGACGCCTTTACAGGAGACAGTGATTCCCCACTGGATGACGAGGTTGTAGACAAAGATTATGTGCAGCCAGAGGAGGAGGAAACCACCAGCAGTGATGAGGAAGTCCCGTCCTCCAGGAAGCGGCAGTACGTGACTTACCATGCTGCTAGAGAGGGGCAGCCGGCCAAAAAACAACATGGAACATCCTCTGCCCAGCCCCAACATGATGTGGAGCCTGAATTTGATGACGAGGACGAGGGTGAGGACAAGGATGGTGCCATGGGACGTGTTGCCATGTGGTACGGACGTGAGGTGATAACTCATTGTGGCCCCGAGCGCACACCACGTCAGACGAGCAGGTATGGGCCTAGTCTTTTGTTTGGGGAGGTAGGAAGTGCCGTGGAGGGAGTGGGGAGTGAAAGGGAAAGTGCAGGGAGGAGTATGGAAAGTGAGAGTGGCGGGAGTGAGTCATCGCTCTCCCTAGGTGGTGTGAGGCGGCGGGGTGTATCACGTGGGAGAGTGAGGGTGTGTCCTGAATCACGTGGGGTTGTGATGGAGGGGGAAGGTGGGGAGGAACCACTCACCAGCACGTCTTATGCTCCCCAATATTCCCTAACACGTGGGCGAGTGAGGGTGTGTGAAAAATCACGTGGTGTTGTGATGCAGGGGGAAGGTGGGGAGAAACCACTCCCCAGCACGTCTTATGCTCCCCAATATTCCCGAACTTCATCCCCACAGCCCCCTAATGTTCCTCAAGGCCATAAGGGTAAGGGAAAGGGAAAGGGTAAAGGCCGATGGAAGAGGAGTGCGAGTGAGGAAGCCCTCCGCACTCCTTCTCCCCAACCTCTCCCGCCAGCATCTCCTCCCCACCCAGACGAAGGCGCTGATGGGGACGATGGGGACAAGGGATTTGTGGAATGGAATTGGGAGGATGGGAGTGATTTTTCTCCCCTCATTCACCCCTTCACTGAGCAGGGGCACGCTGGCTACATTGCTCCTGGAATTCACCCTAATTCCACCAGGCTGGATTTTTTCCACCTGTTTTTTAGTGAGGCTTTCGTGGAGCAGATAGTTGACCAAACCAACCGTTTTGCAAGAAGCCAGCACCGTGAGAGTGAAAGATTGGGAACAAGGAGCAGGCATTCTATCATATATGATTACCCTGTCTCCCTTTCAGAAATGTTCTAATTTTTTGCCCTGGTCCTTTTGATGGGTATTATACGAAAGAACAGAATTCCGGCCTACTGGACAAGGGACCCTGTTATGCTGACACCAATATTTGGCCAAGTCATGAGTCGTAATCGCTTCCAACAAATTTTAAGTCACCTCCACTTTTACGATGCTGATGATCCTGCAAATGCGAACGACACAGATAAGATGAGGCGAATTAGGTTCGTGTTTGATCACCTGAGGTAAACATTTCGTTCGTCATTTTATCCCTATAGAGACCTCGTCACAGACGAGAGTCTCGTGTTGTGGAGAGGCAATAGTTCGTATATACCCAGCAAAAGGCACCGTTTTGGGTTCAAGATCTTTGTTATGTGTGACTGTAGGACTGGTTATGTGCAAGACATAGTCTTGTACACTGGTGCACAGACAGACATAATAGAAGATCGAAGTATTGGACTGTCGGGAGCAGTGGTAAAGACAATGATAGAAGACTACCTTCATCGTAGTCACGTCCTCTACCTGGACAGTTGGTACACTAGCTCTCTTCTCGCTCGTTATCTACACATGCATGAAACGGGAATCTGTTGTACCGTGAGGGTGAACCGGCGTCTCATGGTCAAGGTAGGGCGGAAACTTGACAGGAATGAGGTTGTCTTCTTCAAGGCCAACAACATACTTGCAACTGTGTGGAACCATAATAGAGAAGTAAGCCTCTTGTCCATGGTTCACCGCTCCTTGATGCACCGTACAGATTCCGTGGATTTCCGGAACGAGAACAGGCGGCACATATGGAAACCTGAGTGTGTCCTAGATTATACAATAAACATGCGCCTGGTGGACCAGTCAGACTCCATGATATCGACGGTCGAGTGTGCCAGGACCACGATGAAGTGGTATAAGAAACTGTTCTTTCACTTGCTAGATATCACTGTTCTGAATTGCCACCACCTGCACGCCATGACAACAGGAGTTCAGGAAACCTTTGAAGGGTTTGTGAGGGAGCTCACAAGAGAGATGTTTGCACGGTATGCTGTTGAAAGGCCCCAACATCGCACCCGCACTGCCCCTATTGCCCAAACTCCCCTGAGAATATCCGGCCGCCATTTCCCCACTCCTATCCCTCCCCAGCCAAATAGACCTAGGCCCCAACGCAGGTGTCACGTGTTTAGCAATTCCCGGGTGAGACTCACCACACGGAGGAAGGACACCCGCTATGAGTGCGTCGAGTGTGACGTGGGTCTCTGTATTCACCCATGTTTCAGCGAGTATCACACCTTGATGCAGTTCTAATATGGTGTGAATGCGATAGGACGCTGTTACTCTGAAGTAACTGCGACAAACAGACGCTCAGTGTAATTATAAGTCCCGTTGATCTGTAAATAGTTGTATAAAGTGGATACGGGTCTAACATAAGTGCAAAAATAGTATGTAAGTGTATAAATATGATCTAAGTGGAAACATACCTAGCGAGGGTATTTTGATGCGATATTCTGACGCTCAGTGGAATAAATAAGGCCCGTCAATATGTAAATATTATTATGGAAAATGCAAACAGGTGTAATGTAAGTTCAAAGTTTTGTAAGAGAAATATATTCTAAGGCAAAATATTCCTAGCAAATGTATATAGATGCGATTTCCTGACGCTCAGTGGAATGAATAAGGCACGTAAATATGTAAGTAGGAGTCTACAAGTGGAAACGGGTGTAATAAAAGTGAAAAAATTGGTATGTAAGTGTTTGAGTATTATGTTTGTCGAAACATTGATTGCGAGGGTATTTTGGTGCGATATTCTGACACTCACTAGAATAAATAATGCCAGTAACTATGTATATTGCAGTATAGGGGTGTAAACGTGTGTAATGTAAGTGAGAAAGTATATTTGGAGTGAAAAAATAAAGTAGAAGATGAAACACGAGTGTTTGAGATTGTGCTTGCTACGTGAATAAGCGCTAGCATTTCGCTAAATGCCCTCGTAAAGAATGTAAATAATTGAAAACATTTACAGTGGTGGAGGAAAGGTTCTATGTAAGAAAACAATAATAGGAAAGTGATAAAACAATTGGGTATGTTGAAATACGAGTCATAGCGAGTGCGCTTAGTAAGCAGATGTGCGCTTTACTTATGCTACATGTCATCGTAATGAATGAAAACAGCTGAAAACATTTACAAACAGTAAAAAATGGTAAAATGTCACAGGAACAGAAGTATAAAAGTAGAAAAAATGATGTGTTGACTGAAACAAGAAACTTAGCACATAGCATGTTACCACTCGGACCCAACTCGCTATGCTCGCGCTAAGGTACACTCGTGATCACTAATCTCTGACCAGAGAGTTAGCCAAAGTCGTGGCCAGGCGTAGGCTACACAGTCAGACACACTCCACCGTCGTTTCAGAAAGGTTTAGTGCTTCAGTGAACAATTTTCTAAGCATCACCGAAGCACTTTTGTTTCACATATTATATTACTTTCTCAAGTAATATATGCATGGTAAGAAAAAGACAAATTTGGTCATAGCTGTTATTTTTACTCTATAATGAGTGCGTGATATCTGAATTTCATACACTTTTATTAATCTGTTTGTTATTTCACTGACCTATTTCTTGAGGCGAGCCTTTAACCGAGCTGTTGGTAGGTGATAGCAGAGAAATATCCACGATTGCCACAGCAGCCGGCATTCACGAGACGTATTCCAAGTAAGAATGCTTTATAATACTTACGGTATATCATTGACAGAAATTTACTATTACTAATATTTTGAACTGCATGTTTTTTTTCTAGTGATAACAGGCCCCGTTGCCCATGGATATACTGTAAATAAGCCTAGATGCCACATGACACTAGATGCGTTGATGTCGTGTTCCCGACGATGATCAGAGATGACGACTATTTACCTAGAAATGCAACAGCACTGTGCTGCTTTTGGGTGTAGAAAGCATCGGAATATATCTATGGTGACGCCGATAGCATGAGCAGCTCAACTGTCTGGTTATGCAAACGTCCCTCAGCTGCTTCTCTATCCTCCGAATGGAGGATGGTGGGTTGCAGAAGGGAAAATTAAACCTGCAGTCCACCGAGTTCATGTTTCAGGTGAACCAGGAACCACAACCATTACCACCACAACAACAGCTACCACAATAACAGCCACCACCACCACAACAATCACTACCACCAGCACCACATCCACCACCACCACCACCACAACAGCAACATCCACATCCACCACCACAAGAACAATCACCACCACAACAACCACCACCATCACAAAAACAACCACCACCATCACAACAACAACCACCACCATCACCACAATCACCAGTACATCAACCACCACCATCACAACAACAACCACCACCATCACCACAATCACCAGTACATCAACCACCACCATCACAACAATAACCACCACCAAATACAACCACCACCACAACAACCATCATCACTACAACAACCACCACCACAACAACAACCACAACAACAACCATCACCACAACAACCACCACCACAACAAAAACCACCACAACAAAAACCACCACAACAAAAACCACCACAACAAAAACCACCACCACCACAACAACAATCACCACCACCACCACCACAATCACAACCACCACAACAAAAACCACCACAACAACCACCACCACCACAACAACAATCACCACCACCACCATCACAACCACCACAACAATAACCACCACCACAACAACAATCACAAAAACAACCACCACCATCACAACAACCACCATCACTACAACACCCAACACCACAACAACGACCATCACAACAACAACCACAACAATAACCACCACACAATAACCACCACCACCACAACCATCACAACAACGATCACAACAATCATCACAACAACCATCACAACAACAACCACAACAACAATCACCAAACAATAACCACCACCATAACAACAACAACAACAACAACCAACACAACCACAACCACCACCACCACACGAACAACCACCACCACCATGACAACAGCAACAACGACAACAACCACCACACCAACCACCACCACCACCACAAATGCAACAACCACCAACACAACCACCACCACCACCACCACCATAACAACAACAACTAACACAACCGCAACCACCACAAGAACAATCACCACCACCACCACAACAACAGGAACAACAACAACAACCATAAAAAACATCACCAGAACAACCACCACCACCACTACAACCATCACCACAACCACCACCTCAACAACACCAACAGCAGCAACAACTATAACAACCATCACAGCAATGACCATCACAACAACCACCACCACAACAACTACAACATCCACCGCCACCACCACCACAACCACCACAACACCAACAACCCAATCACCACCACAAAAGCCACCATTATAACCACCACCACAACAACAACGACCACCACAACAACCACCACCACTAACACAACAACAACCACCATTAACACAACCACCACAATTAACACAACAACCACCACCACCACCAACACAAAAACCACCACCACCACAACAACAAAAACCATCACCACCAACACAACAACAACAACAAAAACCACCATCACCACCACAGCAACATCCACCATTACCACTACAATAACCACCATCACCACCACCACAACAATAACCACCATCACCACCTCCATCACAACAACATTCATTTTCATAGTCCGAATTCGCTAAAAAAAAAAAAAAAAAAAAAAAAAAATGTTACATGCTTGATCACACCAACATGGCGGCCGCACAGACGCATTGCCGCTGTACTGAAGAATGGGCGATGCGACATCTAGTCTTATTTATATCTATGCCGTTGCCATCCACCGGGAATGGTTACCCTGTTCCTACGGGACGTCTTAGCTGCATGTCCCCTCTGGTCAAAATGTGTGCCAGTTGATGCCGTTAATTCATAAATAATTATTACGGTATACAGTATATGATGCCAATACCCACATATAGTGGCACATGTTTCTTTTACTTTTTGGAAACTGCTAAATTGCAGACTGATTGAAGAAATGTCAGCCCCTGTCAATAAACACAATTTATTATATTATGGAGGAGGAACCATAAGAATATGGTAGTATCAATGATATGAGGAGTAGTATGCTTCAGATCACATGGTTTTTATTGTTACTCTTATTGTTTATTAGTTCAAATTCAATAAATGTAGAGGTGTTGTTTGTTGTTTCTCCTAAAATTTCCTGCCATAGAAAACGAGAGCGACTCACACGTCAGTGATAGAATAAGATACCTGGCGTGGGGGACTTCACCTGTTCCGATCACTTATGGACCACGGTAAACCCTTTCTTGGTGATTTTCCTTTGCTTCTCAACAAAAGCGGGAGTTTTAGCCAAAAAAAAAAAAAAATCTAAAATAGCTTGGGATTGGGGGGTGTCGGAGGTGCGAAAAACCTCAGGACGTGATGGGTTAAAGCGTTATTTCAAAGTGCTTAACAACTTGTCTCTGATAATAGTTTCCAGCAATGGGCAAAACAGTAAAGCTAAACTTGTGTTAATAATTTTTTGTTTACAATTTGTCGCCTTTATGATTATTGGAATTACATTTGCTATTTTCCACTCATGAGGCACCTTACTATTTCTCTGTGATTTATTGAATAACTCATCTAATGGCTTTGATATTTCAATCACTGCTTCCATCAGAAGGCACATAGATGTTTTCTGGCCTTAGTTTAATCACTTTTTGACTAATGACAAGTCACACATCATTCTCACTAACATTAATGTAACTAGTTACGTTACCTTCTTCAAAGACATCAGGAGAAGCTGGAAGAATGGAATCTGTAGGTTCAACTGTACAGTATATATTTATGCAAAGAATTTGTTTAGAATGTTAGCCATCTCTGTTTCATCAATGGTATGCTCTCCGTTATCTGTGATAAGTGAGTCAATTGATGGTGCTATTTTTGTTTTTGATGATGCTGAAAAATTCATAGGGATTGGACTTACTGACATGAGCAACATGAGATTAAGAGTTTTTCTTGCTTTGCTGTATTTTTTTTTTTTTTTTTTTATGATGAAGAACGTCATATTAATTTTTATCAGTTTGATTCTTTGTGGCAAGAAAATTTTGTGCACTTTTTTTTTTTTTTTTTGATAGTGAATGCTTAATATCCATATTCCACCATTTGGGTTTAATATTTTCAGCAGACCATCTGTTGTGTATTGGAATTCATAATTTGACTGATTTACTCAGAATATATGTGAGTATTTTCCATGCTTTATTATTAATGTTCGAACTTTGGGATTCCAATCGCTGGAACCAATGACTGTCCTTTAATTTATGAAAATCCACTCTCTTGTAATCGAGCACATTCTTGTTACTAGGCCTTTCAATGTCATCACCAAATTTAAGGTTCAGTGTCACAATATGATGGTCACTGTTATAAACTCTTCTCCTAGCATAACATTACTTACTATGTTTCTCGATGTGACCAGAACCAGAGTGAATACGCTACCTCCACATGGTGAGCAGTCTACGAGCTGATGCGAGGAACTATCTATCATGTTGGAGTACAGGTCCAACTCTGTTTCAAAATAGGATCTCTCTCCTTTGGCAACTGGTAAATTAAAATCACCAAAGATTACAATATTTTGGGTGCTACATATTTCAGCAGTTCTGTTCTAAATTTTGCTGTCATTGTTAATGGACTGTGCTAAACGATGACAAATGAATCGAAGTGCTATGCCATGGAATTTATTTCCAAGCAGGAGATAAATCCTGTCAGTGTTATCGATAAATGCATACAAATTTTGGATGAGGTCCTACTTTAATATATAACAGTACATCGCACCCCACTCTATTATTTCTCTCACTATTGCAACTGTTATAACATCTATCTATCTATCTATTACCAGACACCTCAATCCGTTTGGGGTGGCCACAAACAAATCGCCTCCACGTCGCCCTGTCCCCCGCCATTTCACCGCCATGCTCCCAACTCACACCCCCCTCTCTCATATACCTCTCCACCCCATCCCTCCATCTCATCCTCGGCCTCCCCCTCCCTCTTCCCCCCTCCACCTCACTCACATACACTCTCTTCGTCAGTCTTTCACCGTCCATCCACTCCACATGGCCAAACCACCTCAGTGTGTTCCTCATAACGCTTCCTATCACATCCACATCAACACCACAACGCTCCTTTATATCCTCATTCGTCAGCCTGTCTCTCCATGTGACTCCACAGGCTCCTCTTACATAACTCATTTCCACTACTCTCACTCTTGACTTGCGTCCTTCCAACAACGTCCAAGCTTCATTTCCATACGTTAGAGTTGGTATCACAATACTGTCATAGAGTAACTTTTTCACTTCCATGCTCACTTCCCTGTTTCTTATCACTGCTTTCAAAGAACCAGCAACCTTTCTTCCCTGCTGTACTCTTTCAAGCACTTCACCCTCCAAACCTCCATCCTTACTCATCACACTACCCAAGTACTTAAACGTACTCACATTTTCCAATTCCTCACCATCCAACCTCGCTGTACATTCACTGACTTCACCTCTCTCAAAGACCATCACTTTACTCTTCCCTACATTCACCTTTAGATTCCGTTTCTTACACACTATCCCAAACTCATCCACCAAGCCTTGCAGCTCCCCTTCGTCTTCACTCAACAACACAGTATCATCTGCAAACAACAGTACAGGGAGTTTTCAAACCCAATCCTCTCTCACCAGGGCCACTCCAACATCCACTACCCTACCTTGTACCTCTTTTATTACCCCATCCATGTACAGATTGAACAACCATGGAGACATGTCACATCCCTGTATCAACCCAACCCTCAAAGAGAAAAATTCACTTAGTTCACCATCCACACGAACTGCAGCCTTAGCACCATCATACATACTCTTCACAGCATTCAACAACTTCCCATCTACTCCATATATTCTTAATACTTTTCACAATCCTTGTCTATCCACCCTGTCATATGCTTTCTCCAAATCCATGAAAGCAGCATACAACTTCTTTCCCTTCTCTAGAAACTTTTCCACTAAAAGATCTAAGAATGAATATCTAATCTACAAAACATCTTCCCTTCCTAAAGTCTCCCTGTTCTTCTCCAACTAATTCCTCTGTTCTTTCTCTAACTCTGTCAATAAGTATCCTACCATACACTTTTCCTATTATACTAAGAAGACAAATGCCCCTATAATTACCACACACTTCTTTTTCCCCTTTTCCTTTGTACAACGGAATAATTATACCTGACTTCCAATCCTCCGGGACTCTACCTTCCTACAAGGCCAATCTACTCATCTTCCACATCCATTCTACTACTATCTCTCCCCCATGCTTCAGCATTTCACCACACACTCCATCAATTCCTGGGGCTTTCCCCAATTTAACTTTCTTCATTGCTTCCACAACTTCTATCCTACTGATTTCTTCCTGTTTTCTCACCTCCCTCCTTCTCCCAGCCATTCCCCAGCCACTTATACTCACATTACTTCCGTCCTGTATGTTCAACAATTCCTTAAAGTGTTCTCTCCATCTGCTCACTTTTTCTCCCTTCTCCACTAGTAATCTACCATTTTTATTTTCACTCCCCTGCTAACTTCACTTCCACCCTGCCTTACTCTCTTTACCTCTTTCCAGAACATTTTCTTACAGTCCCTCCACTTTACACTCAAATTCCTTCCAAATTCCTCATCTACTCTCTTCTTACTCTCTCTTACTAATCTTTTCACCTGTCTCTTTCTTTCTACATATAACTCTCTCTTCCGCCTCTCAACTCTTCCACGCCCCTATTTCTCATCCATTCATTGTATGCTTTCTTCTTTTGTGCCACAGCCTGTCTCACCTCTTCAGTCCAACACGCTGTTCCTTGCACCCCCCTCCGTCTTCTCCTTCTCCCACGCACCACATTGCATGCTGCACATATTTCTTCCGTAAATATCCTGCACACACCTTCCACGTCCCCCATCTGCTCCAATTCATATTTGCCCAATCTTTCCTCCACTTCTCTCTTATATGCTGCCTTTTTCTCATCCTCTTGTAACCTTTCCACTCTCCTTGCAACTACTCCTTCCTCTCGTCTTTCCCTTCTTCTATTTCTCCATCTTACTTGGATCCTAATTCTGGCCACCACCAAGTAGTGGTCAGAAAGTCCACTCCCCCAACCTCTATAAGCTCTTGCATCCATTACACATCTTCGCATCCTTTCATCCACACACACATAATCAATCATTGCCTTCCTTTCATTCAGTTCACCACCCACCCTTCTCATCACTCGCCATGTATACCTGTGGATCATTTTATGCCTGAAGAGGGTATTGGCTATCACCAACCCCCTCCCAGCACAAATGTCCACTAACGCACTGCCATTCTCATCTATCTTAGCAGGCACACCCCACTCACCAACTATTCCATCCACCTTCACATTCCCTACTTAACCATTCATATCACCGATCAAAAACACTCTCTCATTCCTTCCAAACTTTTCCATGCACACTTCTACATTTGTCAAGAACTCTTCTCTCACTCTGCTAGCACGATCTTGCGTTGTAGCATACACACACACAATCGCCCACATTTATATTCCAACTTTAAACCATACCCACACAATCCTTGACCCAAGTGATCCATACTGTCTTATGCTCTTCTTCCATCTTTTACATACTCCTTCCTTTACCCTCTCATTCTCACCTACTCCTGCCCATATACCCCATCCATACTCCCATTCTTTCACACTTTCTCCTCTCCATTTTGTTTCAGTTATTCTTCATACATCCACTTTCGCACCCTCAAGCACCTGGACAATCTCTCTCTCTTTCACCTATCATTCGCTCCTCTTACATTCCATGTTGCCATTACCAAGTCCTTTGTCCGGTCCTGGGTCATCCTTTGGTCAGTCCTTGTCCGAGGCTTCTTGTTTGTCTTTTTAGTTAGTTGTTTTCCGGGGAGGGGCACTAACCCTCCGCCTACCCTTTTAGTCGCCTTTTACCACAAGCAAGGATACTGGGGGAGTATTCTTGAAAAAAAAAAAAACCTACCCCCAGGGGGAGTGCCACAACTCTGTTACCTTGATTACATCTTCAGCCGGAACTTAAGCCTCTAAATCAGAAAATTATTCTGCAAACTACATGCATTCACTATAAAAGCTTTACTGTCCTTGCCTCCATTAGTCTGTCTATACTTTGTCATGTCTATACTGACTCATTTATAGGTCTCATATGGTGATTTTTTTTAAACAGAAAAACACACTGTATTATCCAACTGACGACTGAAACAAAGAGAACCAACCGAGTTCAAGTGGCACCATCATTTACAAGTAGAGCCCACTGTTTATAGAAGTGATTCCATGTGTCGACTACCTCAGTACCTTCCTGTAAACAAAGTGACTTGATATGATTAGTCAAGCTAAAAGCCTTGCTATGACAGATGATGGTTGCAGCAATCCTGGGGAGAACACCTGAAACGAGAATGTTATTAGAGTTTTCCTTGTAATGCTGGATCATTAACTTAAACTTGAGCTCTTGAGACTGGCTTTGCATAACATCATTTATTCCTTCGTAAGTGACTATGAAACTTTCATCAGTTGTACCCATAACATTGCCCACAGGCTCAGTTATAAAGTCAAGTTTGGCACCTAGAATACAATACCGCAGGGAGAGGAAGGATATATGGGGGGGGGGGAGATGGAGAGGACAAGGAGGAGGGGGCAAGCAAGAAACTTTTAATACAATGGCCAGAAGGAGGGGGGGGGGGATACGTTGGGAGGAGAAAGGAGAGGACGATGAGGAGGGAGTAAGCAAGAAACTTTGAATGCAACAGCCGGAGGGAAGCGGGAGACGGAGAAAGGAGAAGGAGAGGGGGAAGGGGGAGGGAAGAGATATTGAGGGAAAGTGAGGAGAGGTATGGAGGGGAAGAAGAGTATAGCTCAAACGCGAACTCTGCCTATGCAATACCATGAAGAATGGAGGAACTTGGGAGTGAAGAAAATAGGAGCGATAAGGGAAGAGGGGAGTGACAAGAGAGGGGTTGAGCGAAGAACAGACAAAAACCCAGGAGACACAGTAGTCAAAGGGAGGGGACTGGGGGAAGGAAGGAATGGAGGAAAGAGAAGTATTAGGCATGAGAGAGGAGAAAGTTAGCATGAAAATTGGAAACGTATAGCTGAGGGAAGAGCGGCGAAGAGGGGATGAGGACACGGGAGAAAGAAAGAGGAATTCTCGGTTGGAGAAGGGGAGAGGTAAGGTGAAAGAAAAGGAAAAGGTAGGGAGGGAATAATAAAGGATGCAAGAAAATGGGAAGATAGGAAGTAGGAAGAAAGGAAGAGATTAGATAGGAAAATGGAAGGGAGTAAGTACACAGGTGGAAAGATAGGACGTAGGGAGGGTAAAGAGAGAGGGTAGGGGTAGGAAGTGCATAGGTAGCGAGAGGGAATGAAAGGAGGTAGGTTTTGGACGAGAGGAGGTAGGAAGCTGGAAAGAGATTAGATATGAATGGGGGAAAAAAAGGAGGTAAAGAGAGTAAAGAGAGGATATAGGGAGGAGAAAAAAGAGAAGGCAGGGGTAGTCAGAGAAGAGGTGGAGAGAAAGAAAGAGAGGAGGTAGGGAGAGGGAGAACGACCGGAGGACGAGAGGGAAATGAGGAGAGATAGGGAGGGAAATGAGAGAAGGTAGGGAGAGTAAGGAGAGGTGGTAGGGAAGATAAAATTTAGTGTTGGGAGGGGGGGGAAATGGGAAGTAAAGAGTACGAAGGGGGAGTACAATGGAAAGCAAACAGCAACAGACCTTGTGGTCCTTTCGAGGATGCTTGTTACAGAGTTGACTATGACTACGAGATCTAATTCTACACGCTGAAGGATAAGGAGGGTAAAGCAAGAATTCTTCCTCCGCCTCCAAACCCTCCAGTTAAAACTGGCAGGAAAAAGTGAGGAAAAACCACCATACAGCATGGAAAAACTGCAATGGATATTTCTTAGGAAAGACCGAAAAGGAAAAGTTACATTCTGTAATACTTTATAAGCTAACAGTCTGAATAACCTGAAAGCGAAAGTAGTAAAGTAAAATGAATAAAATAATAAATAAGGCAGGACATATGTATGGGTACAAAGAGTTAATGGGGCATCTGTAGACACAGTGTGGATGTTTAAGGGTGGTGCGGCAGCCTTGCCTGGTGCTATAAAGGTAGGCAGCAGTCAATCAGGCCCCAACTCCATTCACTCCACTAAGACAAGGAACTTTCCCATATGGGAAAAGTACACAACTTGCCTCCTGAAGCAGTGACCCCTGGCACATAAAAAAAAAAAAAAATCCCAATGGTTGCTTAACCCACCCCGTTCTGACCGATTTTCCACCACTGACTCCCCACAATCCCTACCAATTTTGGAGAAATATTTTTTTGACTCAAACCTCCACTTTTGGTGAGAAACATCGAAAATTCATAGAGAAATCACTCACCTGAGGTTTAAAATACTGGATACAGGTAGCAGTAACCCTTACCTTACTGGGTTTTCTATCAGGCTGGCTCCAAAGAAAACGAGTTCTATGGGAGGGCAACTATTCCACACCACTCATAAACGGTATTTATTTATTTATTTGGTACGAATTTATATGTAGTACAAGAGTATATTGGTTTTCGCACAGTAATGTAGGTAATATATGCATTGTTTCACTCACCAAACACATCAACATACCTGACCTTTTCGGCGACATTACCTGATCATCATTTCTGACTGTTTCTTCCTCTAATGCTATGTAAACTTTGTCCTCCACATTGTCATCGATTGGGGAATCACTCTGGCCTTGAATTTTGTACTGTGGCACAACATGTCTTTACTGGCCAGGTCACTGGTAACAGGTGAATTGCCGAGACAATGGCGTGCAGGGGGAGGGGGAGGTCATGCGGGGTAAGGCATTGTCCCTGCCTGGCATCTTGTAGACAAAGGTGTCCCGTGTATACAACCAAAAATCACGCACGAAATTTAAAAAATGTGCAAATGACGGACCTTGCAATTGCAGTGTGTTTATATACGTTAACGGAGGTCACAGTGACAAAAAGTGTGGACTTTTATATACGTCAATGGGAGTCAGCAGGTTAGCTAACACGGACCCTCAGTGATCTACAGCCCATCCCAGGTAGAAAGTAAGAGTAGTGACCCTTAGCTCTGGGCTATCTGTGCATATTATAGTCTGTTAATACTATATTTGCATTTAATAAAGTTATCCAGGCTCTGAAAATATATATATATATTATATACATACATACATACATATATATATATATATATATATATATATATATATATATATATATATATATATACATATATTATATATATTATATATATATATATATATAGATATAGATATAGATATATATATATATATATATATATATATATATATATATATATATATATATATATATATATATATATATATATATATATATAATAATATATATATATGTATACATATATATATGTATCTCTCTCTCTCTCTCTCTCTCTCTCTCTCTCTCTCTATATATATATATATATATATATATATATATATATATATATATATATATATATATATATATATATATATATATATATATATATATATATATATATATATATATATATATATATATATATATATATATATATATATATATATATATATGTATATAGTCAATCCTCGTCAATCGCATGTTCATAAATCACGGCTAAGTGGCTGTCAGACTGCCGGCACCCTTAAATCACTGTTAAGTCACGAAAATCGCGGACCTAGGCACCTAAGTGGGCCTTTTCCAAGGAGAATCGTAAACCGCGGCATTCAAATTGAAAATCGCGACCCAACAACCAATCACTACGCATCTCTGGTGGCAAATGTGCATACTAATGCCGCCATGTTGTTGTTGTTCTTGTCCCACCAGTCCGCACACTACAGACCGTCACCGTGGAGTACGAGAGTTACCTGCCTTTTTTGTGCAACTTCCCCCCGCCGCCTACCTGCCATGGCCCCTCCCGACCCCCCAATGAAGCGCTATAAGCAGTATGGCGTCAAGAAGCTGCTGCAGTTGTCGTACAGTAACGTTTGGAGCTCATTTGTCGTGTTGAGAGGGGAGAGAAGTTTTCAAAGCTGGTGAAAGAGTTTGGAAAGAACAAGTGGTGAGAGGTTCTAAGTTCTTCCAAACACCACCCCATTCCTTTCACTTAAGCAATTTCGTCATAGGATTAAGGTGACATCCCTTAATACATGCACTGAATATTCCTAAATTTGTATGTTTGTGTTTGATGGTGCCTAGATATGTGTAGGTAGGGTGCTGTGGGGGGTGGTTGGCCAAAGTCCGGACCCATATTCATTTTTCACATAAGAGTTATTATTTATAAACCACGGAATTTGTAAATTTGTAAATCACGGCAGTGGTCCAGACCCAAATTGCCGCGATTTACAAGGATTGAGTGGATATATATATATATATATATATATATATATATATATATATATATATATATATATATATATTCGTACACAAGTGTTTTATTCAGGAGTAAACATATTAAGCTGGGGATTAGATGACAGATATTTACCCAAGCGACCTTTAAAGATTAGTACTGTGTCACAATTTACTACACTGGAGAGCAAACTGTTCCATATATTTACAACTCTGTTAAGAAAGAAATGCTTAGGTTCATGCAACTTGAATCGTTTGCCAATTATTTTGTGCCCATTGCATCTAGTATAATTCAAATGATCAATTGTGAAGTATTTATTGACATCCATGTTCTCATACCCTTTGAGTATTTCAAATACCTGCATTAAATATCCTCGTAATCTGTGTTTAGTTAGTGTGAAGAGATTCAGGGCTCCTAAAATCTTGTATGTCTTGTTTCTCAAGCTAGGTCTCATTTTGGTTACCCGTCATTGTACTCTTTCAAGTTTCTCTATCTTGTTTGTAATAGGATGACCAGAACTGGACACAATACTGTACTCTAAATGTGGGCGAAGTAAAGAATGATATAAGGTGAAGATGATATTATTGGATTTTTATTCAAATGCTTTACCAATTAATCTGATTCATTTGTTGGCTTTCTTAACAGCCTCCATACTTTTTTTTTTTTTTAAGATCATTTGTTATAATAAATCCTAAGTCTTTTTCATGACTGATATTATCTAGATTCATCAGAGGAGACCCTGCTTATTGGAAGTGTTTTTGAAGGATATGTTATACCTTTCCATTTAGAAGGTTCAAGTTAATGACTTGATATTAGCTGGTACCCAGCTAACAGTTCACTAAGAAATCGGACTCCCCAAAATGGCTTGACAGCAATTGTGCCAGAGCAACGACCAAAAAGTCCTTAGCTTGTAACTTTTACTTAAAACCGAAATCATCTGAATCACTCACTCAATTCGAAATTGCTAGAAACAATGGAAAACCAATAATAAATCTCGCTAAATCAGACTTTCTTCACAACCAAGCATTCAGACTATTAAATAATCCTAATGACGATAGGATATTCTGGACAACTCCCAATTCTTTCAGTAATAACAAGTCATTACCCATTCCCCCACTAAAATCCTCTGATGACAATGCTGTAAGTAACCCGTGTGGTAAAGCGAACATCCTTGCCAGTATATTTGCCCAAAATTCTGTCTTAAAGGAAGTCAGTCAGAGCATCCCTGTACTAGAATGTGACTCATCTGAAATTGCTCCACGTAAGATACTGACTAGATACCGGTACATAAAATCCATTCTAGCCAATTTACCAACCACCAAAGCTCCAACTCCAGATAGAATTCCTCCAATTGCTTAGAAAAAGTGTTCCTCAGAGCTTGCTCCTAGTTCTAGCTGAATTATACAGACTATGCATATGTACTGCTTCATACCCTAATTCTGGGAAAGAAGCCAATATCCACCCAGTTCGGAGGAAAAGAAGTTCCTCTGACCCCTCTGATCACAGACCAATAGCTGTCACATCTTCTCTTGGTAAGGTATGTGAGAGTGTAATGAATAAGCACGTTGTTAAACATCTCGAATCAAGCAACTTAATTAGTGATGGGCAGTATTTTCTTTGGCCACGAAAGATGCAATATTGATATACTCAATCTCCTGACCCATACTATCCATTAGGCAACTGACTAACATGGAGTGACTAACATGGAGAAACTCATGCAGTAGCCCTTGATATCTTTAGAACTGTTGACAGTGTCGCATCATTCCCTGCTGTCCAGACTCCCTTGCTATGGCCTATCATCTTTTGTTCCTCTGATTTCCTCATATTTCAGTGACAAAAAGGTAAAAGTAGATAATGTATATTCCCATTTCCATGTCATTAATCCTGGCCTGTCTCAAGGATCAGTTCTGGCTCTAACCCTATTCCTAATTCATATTAATGGTCTCTCATCTGCCACCAATATTCCTATTCATTCATTCATATACAGATGATACAACACTTCACACTTCACTCATACTTAAACACCCATTCACAAAGTTTAATATCTCTAACTCACAGCTCAGAACAGTAATGTCCATAAATCAAGACTTATCTAAGATCACTGAATAGTGACAAAGTAACACTGTATCACTTCTTAATGCTAGGAAAACCAAATATATACAATTTACAAATAGCCAGATATTACCAGATTCCTATATTAACTGGACCTCCCATGTTAGATTACTTGCTAAAACCCACTTCAGAGAAACTTGAATTATTGTACAGAGAGCCTAACTTCTTCACTGACGAGCAGTTAGCTATAATTTACAAGAGGCATGTGTGCTCTCAGCTGGAATATTGCTCACCCTTGTGGAATGGATGTGGAGAGGTTGCACTAAAAAAAAATGGGGAAAATTCAGAGCAAAGCTGTTATAATTGTTAATAACCCTACTGTTACAAATGAACTATCTCCCCTACAAGTAAGAAGGAATGTTGCCTCCCTTGCATCATTTTACAGATACCTTTATGGAAAATGCTCAGACGAGGTGGCATCCATTTTGCTACCGCTCCACGCCTTCCCCCGCGCTACACGGGCATATGGTAGCGCTCGTGACTGAACTATCACACAGCCATATTGCAGAAATTCTGCCCATCAGAATTCTTTTATTCCCCGAACTGCATCTTCTTTGAACTCTCTTCCCCTGACTGATTTCCCCCCAAACTTCAACCTACGGCTGTTCAATTGTTACAGATATTTTATGAATGGAGGACACCCGTAATATGATGTATGAATCATTTTTATTTGTATTCCTTTGTTTCTCCTTTCTCTGTTCTATTATTGTAAAAAAAATATCCATGTAAATGTGTGTGTGTGTGTGTGTGTGTGTGTGTGTGTGTGTGTGTGTGTGTGTGTGTGTGTGTGTGTGTGCGCGTGCGTGCGCGCGCGGGTGAGCGCACTGCTGTTTTTGTATGTGTATATTATATGACAGCGGGAGTAAAAATAATTGTGTGTGTGTGTGTGTGTGTGTGTGTGTGTGTGTGTGTGTGTGTGTGTGTAGGGATGCAGCATATCAACCTTCATATATGAAAGTTAAAACCTTTGCTTAACTGTGAAAATTAAGTACTGTAAGTTAATGTCGGTATATGTCAGCGAGCTCATGCTTGTAAAACAAGTTTTCATACACAAGTCTGTTAATAGAGAGACACACAAAACGCAGCTGTGTGTGTGTGTGTGTGTGTGTGTGTGTGTGTGTGTGTGTGTGTGTGTGTGACGATAAGAATCTATGACTTGTGTTATAAGTGGATGGAAATGTACACATGACCGTAGTATGAAGGAAGTTGTGTGTTTCTACTGGGAATATTCCCGTAAGTTAAAAAGGCTCACCAGGAACTCTATTTTATCAATTTATTCTTACATAAGGCTCACAGAAACATTCATATATTATGGCAACGTAAATTATAGCACTAATTATCATTCCCCAGTTAGACAATTTACGTTGGGTACCGCCAGACAGTTTCATTTATCTGAGTGAAACCCGTCTTATTAATGAATTACAAGGAAATTAACATACAAATGAACAAAGGTGAAACAATTGCCTTTGCTTGTTGCGTTCGCTCCTGGTCTTAGCTTAGCAATGGGCATGAAAACAAAGCCACAAGAGTGACTAAAACAAATAGCACAGGATATGGAGACGACCTGTGCATATGAAATAACCAAGGAAGACGTGCTACAAAATGTCGAGGGCCACTCTGAGTGAAATGTGGCAGGCTGTGGCAATGCACATCTTCTGAGGACATAAACCAGAACCAAGCCCACAATGCCAGCTGATGAGCCTTTAATGGTTGCTTCTGTCAGTTTTTATTAAAATCGTCATCACCATTTAAAGGTTTGCTACATACATACATACATACATACAGTATGTATACAAATACAATCCGAGCGTTTCTAGTAGCCTAAAGGGTATACAATCAATCAATCAATCATTTCCTGTGGCACCCTCGGGGATGCATAGGGCCTCGATGAACTCACACCACCACATCCTATCTTGTGCTAACTCCTCAAGATCTCCCCAACACTCATCTCCAGCTTCCCGTCTCATTGTCCTCACCCACGTCTCTTTTGGCCTTCCTCTACCTCTCCTACCAGGTGCCACCCACCCTGGTGTACCTCGTACTATTCCCTGTCTCCTATACACATGTCCTAGCCACTTCCATCGTGAGAATCTAACATATTCATCGATTGGCTGCACTCCCGTTATTTCTCTAATTCTACTATTTGGTATCCTTTCCCACCACTTAACTCCTAATATTCTTCTAAGTGCTTTATTTTCAAACACCAAGAATTTATTTTCCATAGTCACTGTGCTGTACCAAGACTCGTGTCCATAAATTAAGATACTCCTAACCATTACCTTATAAAGTTTGATTTTTATATGTACAGAGAAATTGTTATTATTCCAAATATTTTTAAGCATTCCCATTGCCTGATTAGCCTTCTTAAACCTTTCCTCGAATTCAAAGTTCAAAGAACCATCCTTGGCTAAATAAGTACCTAAATATTTAAACCTATCAACTTGCTTTACAACCATACCTCCAATTACACATTCCTGCGCATTTTCCATATTCATATTGATTATTTCAGTTTTTCCACAATTAATAACCAAACCCACCTTGCGACCTTCACTCACCAAACAGTCCAACACTCTCTGCATCTCTTCTGGCCCATCACAAATCAAAACTATATCATCTGCATAATCTAAATCCAAAGTTTCCTGTTCTCTCCCAAAGTAAACCTGCACCGGTTTCTGTTCCAACACGTTTCATAATGTAATCAATGACCAATATAAATAGTAAAGGCGATAGAACACCACCTTGAATTACTCCGGACTTGACTTCAAACGAATCACTCAGACAACCATCAACCATCACTTTACAAAATGTGTCCTCATGCATGTTCATAATGACCCTCACAAACTCCTCTGGTATTCCATAATGTCTCATGATCTTCCCCATAGACTCTCTCGAAACACTATCAAAAGCCTTTTCAAAATCAACAAAACAAAGACTTAACGGTACTCTCATTTCATTAACTTGCTGCATCAAATGCCTAACTATAAAGATCTGATCATTGCAACCACGTCCCTTTCTAAAACCAGCCTGTTCATCCCTCAGAATACCCTCAACCACCGGCTCCAACCTATTTAACAACACTCTACTGAAAACTTTCAAAGCTATCGGTGACAAAGAGATTCCCCTCCAATTACCACATTCACTCAGGTCTCCTTTCTTCGGAACTTTAACAATTACACCATTCTTCCAAACTGATGGTAGTAACCCCGTCACCCATATCTTATTGAATAGCTTGGTCAAGATCATTATTAATCTATACGGACTAAATAAGTCGCTCGTGAAGATGTGTATGAATGCAATCGTCGTTTTATGAGTGTCACACATAGGCGTGTGTGGTGAGGAGTGTTGGTTATTGGTGGTGTCTGGTGTGCGTATTTAAGGTGAATGTTGTGTGCCTCTATGGTGTGCCTAAGGTGTGTCTGAGAGTGTGTTCAGATAAAAATGACACCTCTTGGGATGTGTTTGGGTGGTGGATGGATTGGGATGGGTACATCAATCAGAAGTACCAGTTGTATTGTTCAAACGATGCTATTTAACATGGGAAGTAGCCACAAAAAGGGGGGATAAATAAGGTCGTATTCAACCTCACTGCAAGAAGCTAAATAAAATTGTCTTGAAACATCAAGAATAAGATGGAAAAAAGTCCTTGGCTTAATGGGAAAAAACAATGAAAAGAGACAAATAGGACTGTCAGTATTCATTTTCTTCTCAAACCCATCTTTTCCCGCTTGTCTTTGCATATTTTTGTTCCAAACTCTTCTTTTCAACCAAAACCTCTTCCTCCTCCTCCTCTCCCTCCTCCTCCTCGGGTCATTTCCATTAAGACCTAGGCAGACTAAATATTCTTTCAGGTTGAGACTTTTACTGATCCTTTCTGATATACATCACTCAATACCTCCTCCTCCTGCTCCTTCCCTGTCTCTGTCTGTTTGTTTCTCCGTCTGTCTCTGTCTCTGTCTGTCTGTCTCATTCTCTCTCTCTCTCTCTCTCTCTCTCTCTCTCTCTCTAGCGCGCGCGCATCACTTTATCTATAGCATCAGCGTCATATTTTATGTCAATGAGTCGGCGTAAATGTGAGAATGTTACTGACGACAGGTATGCTAGGTTCTGTCAGCGACATCACAGTCAAGATAAAGATGTTACAAAGACCCATATCTTCGCTTGGTTAAAAGTATGAAGAACACATGAGACTTTCATACCTTGAAAAATGTTTGTCTCCTTGTCCTAAGTCCTCAGACTTAAGGGGTTTGTGACCCTCGTCCAGTCAATAGGCATGATTGGAAATTTTATTTTCCTTCTTCTTCTTCTTCTTCCTCCTCCTCCTCCTCCTCCTCCTCCTCCTCCTCCTCCTCCTGCTCCTCCTCCGCAGCGAGGCGGTTAAAACTGCAAACAGTTTCGTGAGTTTTATTGGAAGAACTTTCGAGTTTAAATCGGAAAAAGTCATACTTGCTTTGTACTGTACTGTGTGCAATTCTGGTCTCTATACTACAGAAAGGACATAGAAAAATTAGAGGAAATACAGTGAAGACTCACAAAAATGATACCACGACTGAAAAACAAACCATATGAGGAACGCCTCAAAGAATTTAAATTATTCAGTCTAACGATATATATTTATCAATTTATTAAATTCAAACAAAGTAGTATAAGCCCAGAGTAGGATTTACACAGACAGCCCTGAGTCAATGGTCACTACTCTTACTTTCGACCTGAGATGGGCTGTGGATCACTGAGGGTCCCTGTTAATTGTGACCACCATTGGCATTTTTTAATGCACTAGGGGTCACTGCTTCAGGAGGAAACTTGTGTACTTGTCCCGCATGGAAAAGTTCCTTGCCACAGTGGAGTGAAAGGAGCTGGGGCCAGACTGACTGCGCCAGGCAAGGCTGCCGCACCACCCCTGAACATCCACACTGTGCACTGTGCAATTTCCACGCTATGTCTTCAGACGCCCTGTAAACTCACTGTAGCCGTACATAATGCCATGCCTTATTTATGTTTATTTGACTATTCATTTTACTTTATTACTTTCTCTTACAGGTATCTTATAGATAAAGTACTATACTGTAGAATGTAACTTTCCTTTTCAGTCTTTCGAATGAAAATATCCATGTCAGTTTTCCATGCTGCATGGTGGTCTTTCTCACTTTTTCTGCCAGTTTTAACTGGAGGGTTTGGAGGCGGAGGGTGCCTTCTTCCTTTACTATCATTATCCTTCAGCATGTAGAATTAGATCTTGTAATCATAGTCTAGTCTGTAACATGCATCCTCTAAAGGACAATAAGGTCTGTTGCTTTTGCTTTCCTTTGTATTCCTTCTCCTGTTCTTGATTATAACTTTGCTTTGCTGGCAATGTGATGGCAGAAGACCCTTTGACCACATCCTTTAAGCTTCATTTATGCTAAGCTAGTGCGTCGAGGTATGTATGCATCCTGGTGTTATGAGCGTTTCTAAGAGCTTTTGCAAAATCTCGGTGCAATAACAGTTGGCTTGGAGCGGGTTTACTAGCAGTGATATGAGATTATGGAAGCATCACCCAGATTTCCACAAAGTTCATTTCATCTCCGAGCGATGGAGAAGGTGGCGCTACCAAGGGATTTAATAAAGATGGGGATTTTAGCTCGTTTGATTTTGGGAATATGGTGCACGTATTACGACTATTACATGCGCAGTACAACGGGTATAACTTTTGCTTCTCACTCTCTCTCTCTCTCTCTCTCTCTCTTACTCCTTTCTCACATCTCCCTTATTCCTCTCTCACATCTCCTTTACTCCCTTTAATTTCTCCCTTAGTCCTTTCTTAATTCTCCCTTGCTCCTCTCTCTTTTCTCCAATTCCCCCTTCTCTTCTTCCTTACTTCTCTCTAAGTCCTCCCCTATTTCTCCCTCGCTTCTTACTACTCTCTCACTCACTTCTCTCCTATTTCTTCCCCACATCTTTATTTCTCTCTCATTTCTCACTTATGTCTCTCTCATTTTTCCTTTATTCCTTCCTCCTTCTTTTCTTACTCCTCTCACATTTCTCTCCTATTCCTCCCTCACTTCTCCTTTATTCCTCTCTCACTTCTCATTTACGTCTCTCTCACTTCTTTATTCCTCCCTCATTCCTCCCTAATTCCTCTCTCACTTCTCCCTTACTCCTCTGTCACTTCTCCCTTACTCCTCTCTCACTTCTTCCTTAAACCTCTCTCACTTCTCCCTTATTCCGCTCTCACATCTTCCTTAAACCCTTTCACTTCTCCCTTATTCCGCTCTCACTTCTCTCTTAAACCTCTCTCACTTCTCCCTTATTCCGCTCTCACTACTCCATCCTTCCTCTCTGACTTCCCCCTTACTCTTTCGTCAACTTTCCCTTATTCCTCTCTCACTTCAAGCTTACTATTCTTTCCCTTTTCCTATTTTCCTCTCTCACTGCTCCTTTATAATTATCTCTTTCACTTCTCCCTTATATCTTTCTCACTTCTCCCTTACTCTTCTCTCACTTCTCCCTAACTCTTCAATCATTTCTCCTTTACTTCTCTCTCGTTTCTCCCTGTCACGAATTCGCGCGATTGTGTATTAATACAAATTCGTGACATTGTACTTCGGTGAGAAAACCACGAACTCTAGTGGAATTCCCACTGGGCATCACTCAGTTCAATCGTCCTCGTATGCATTTCGATCGGGATGGTTTTCAGAACATTTGTCACAGTTTCATAAGTGACCATTCTTATGCAAGAGATTAATGCTTTCACTGAGTGATTTTATTGCGTGTATATATCGTTCGCCCTCTCTCCGTTGACCGTTGAAGTTAGGCCACGCCTACTTCCTGTGAACATAGTCATATCTCATCCCTTTCCCAGTTTGAACTCAGTCAGCTTTGGACCGCCTCGAGAATAGGATCGTTTGACGTTTGTGCCAAGCGTAGAGAGCAGCGTCTCCGTTGTACAGCGATTTCCTGGATCTCCACTTAGACGGTGATCGGTGAAGTGAGCTTAGCAGCGAATAGCACCGCTTGGTGTTCGACACGCAGACCCCCAGTCTTTCGTAGTTCCGGCTCCATCTCTCCACTGACCAGTATTTCTGTTTGTTTTTCTAGGGTTAAGTTCAATTAGCTTTGAATGAGTGAGTGAGTGTATTTCCTTTGTTATTTGAATTCATGAGTCTCTCTGTGACTGTGAATTCCCCTTTTGAATTCATTTTGAGATTCATATAACATAAATTTATTTTATTTTAATCAGTAAATTTACAGTTCTTTTCTTTGAGCTTAATGTAATTAGAATAGTGTTTTATTTCTCCACATTAAGCTTACTTCGGTTTGCCGCTCCTAGTTTGCACAAACTCCTTACATTATTCACAACCGGTATTTAGGCCAGTTCTTTTGTATTAAACTTAAATCCGTTGTGCCAGCCAGGAGTTAAGCACCGGCAAGAACCTGTCCATTATTATTAGTATTAGTTACTGATTGTCAGGGGTGGAGTCACTTTCTCAAGAGGCTAACTGTACTAACAATCAGCACTCGTGAGTAATTAGTCTCTGCTGTGTTATTGAGAAAGTTTATAAATTCTCGTCCTTAGAGAATCGGCGAAATAAACCACCATAAGGTAAAACTCACTACTTGATTTTCACAAGTCAATTCCTTGTCTCTACTTTCAAGTAATATTTGGCATTTTTAATTCTCAAATTCACATCCCCTGTGACATCTGGTGACCTCATTCCAGGATATTAACCCCTAGCTCTAAAGTTATTAACGAAATAATACTCACTCACTCACACCTAGGTATTTCTTATCATTAAAGTCTATAGGCACTATCTTACTGGTGGTTACAGATTCATTTCTATAAATTTTACGTAATAGTTTTCCCAGTCAGTTGCTTTTTTTTTTTTCATATTTTCTTTATCAGTTTAACTAGATAAAACTGGTCACCACCAGCCTGTGCCTATATTCTTTACTTTCGATTATTGGCATTTCTCTGCGGAACAGCAGTCAGTACTCAGTCTTTAGTCTACTCAGCCTTAATTGAGTTAGCATCATGGCTACTATTATATATATATATATATATATACAGGAAGCCAAAGATCTGGGGCTTATCGATCCCCAAGAAATTAAAGAATATGTGCTCTCACGGTTTAGTTATGAACAGCAGCATGGGAGTGATGCCAGAGCGTAGAATTTAGCGCGAGGAATGAGAGATAGAACATGAACACGAGCAAAAACAATGCAAACAACGTGAGAGAGAGCGCGAATACAAAGAGAACAATACGAGAGAGAACGTGAACACAAGCGAGAACAACACAAACATGAACGTGCTAAGTGCGAAGCATGTGACAAACATGACCTTGAGATGCTGAAGCTCAAACGAGACTCCTTGGCTTCAGGCACAGGTGGTGCAGCAGACCTGAGCTCCACGATTGCTCTCCCAGCACATGTTCTGGCAACCCCACGCCTCAAGCTTCATTCATACAAGGAAGACGAGTGAATTGAGCCATTCATAGCTCGTTTCAAAGACATGGCACAGCTTTACCAGCTGGATGAGGCAGCTATGCGGCTCCAGTTTCTTGGCTTGTTTGAGGGCCCTGCCCTCGATATTCTCCACAGAAATTCGTGGAGACAATCTCATGTATGAAATGATGAAGGCCGAACTCATCAAAGTGTACAGTCTCACAGTTGACGACGCCAGGAGTCAGTTTATGAGGGCGCGTCTACAAGAAAAGGAGACTGCTGCTCAGTTCCTAGATCAGCTTACTGCTTACTTATGTGTGTGGATGGAGAATGATGAAACCCCTCACATGCGAGGGGATAATTGACCTTATGCTGCGCACGCAGCTAGAAAAGTCGTGGCCTGCTGTACTTATGGCTCAGCTTAAGATCTGCCAGGTAAGGGATGCCAGCCAAATGGTGAAGAAGGCTGATGCATTCTTCACTGCATACAGGTACCAAACTTGTAAGCAACACACCTGGAACAGGACAGCTGACAAATCTGGGAAACCATCTCAGAATAATGGCCAAGGTCCAAACAAACCACAGAAGAAGGACTAGGGGCAAAATACCCAGAAACCTGAGTGGAAGCGGTACAACAAGCAGAACCCTAACCAGCTCCAGTATCTCAAACAGCAGCAGAGCAAGGACAAACCACGTAACTCTCAGTCAGGACAATCGACTTTAGTGTATCAGAGGCAGGATGCAAATGCAGCCTTCATTCTACAACAAGTGCACAGTGGTGCCGTCCCCACCAGCACAGGTACTTCTCCACAGTTCACTAGTCCCCCAGCGACAGTGAACTCTTTGTCACAGTTGGTCAATGCTCCAACTCCTCAGATGGTGAGCATAACCCCTCAGGCATCTAGTTCTCAGGGCGCCACATTTGCTGCATCGTTCGTTCCACAGTCTCAACAATGACTGGCTGCTACCTCCTCAGACCCTTCCACCAGCAACAGTGCCTTTCTTGCTCAGCCAGGGTTTGTGGGAGGTGTTTCCGAAAATGATCTGAGAGATAATGTTTCCTCAGGTTGCTCCGTCAAGCAGGGTTTAGTTTGGCCCGACGAGTACACAGGTAAGCAGATCCAAGTTAGACTTATTGATGGATCAGTGAGATTGTTCCCTGAGGCACGTATCCAGGTGGCATCTCCTTTCTACATTGGCTTGACAGCTGCTGTTGTCATGCCAAAACGTTTGTTTGATCTCATTATTGGTAACATACTAGAGGTCAAAAATAGTTACGCCATAGATGTTGCTACTCAGACTTTGGCTGTTGCAGTAACACGAGCCATGGCCAAGGCTCTGAACCATGTCATCCCGTTGACCATCGCAACGCCACAAGATCTGATTCGGAGTCAAGATGTTGTCCAAGAACAACAGTCTGACCCAACACTTGCCTCAGTGCATAAGAAGCTGGAGGGTAATGTGATTAAGTACTCATGGGGAGGTCAAGCCAGGTTCCTTCGTAAGCGAGGATGGCTGTACCGTGAGTTACAAACACCCCAGGGCAAGGTTCGAGTGCAGTTTGTCGTTCCCGTGAAGTATTGCCGAGCAGTGTTTAAATTAGGTCATTGTTCAGTGATGGGAGGTCACATGGGCCAAAAGAAAACCTCTGACCGTATCCATGCTGACTTTTTCTGGCCAGGAATGGAACAGGAAATAACTAGGCTTGTGCATTCCTGTGATGTGTGTCAGCGTACCACTGACCAGGGAAACGTCCGTCCTGCACCATTGAAATCAACGCGTATAATCTCAGAACCGTTTGAGAGAGTAGCAGTTGACATTGTTGGGCCAATTTCTCCTAGGGCTAGTGATGGATCAAAGTATATCCTCACTATCATTGATTTCAGCATATGGTGGCCTGAAGCCATGGCCTTTAAGAATATAGAGGCCGTCACTGCTGCTGAGGCATTGATTAAAGTGTTCTGTCGCCTAGGTATCTCCAAGGAGGTCTTAAGCGACCGGGGTTCACAGTTCACCTGTGCAATGATGAATGAAGCATTCAGATTGTTGTCCATCCGAGGCTTGCGAACTACGCCCTATGTGTAACGGGTTGTGTGCGAGGTTCAGTGGGACTCTCAAGAAGATGTTAAAGTGCATGGCCACTGAACAGCCAAAGGAATGGCCGCGGTTCATTGCTCCTCTTTTATTTGCTTACCAAGAAGCCCCACAGCATTCTTTGAAGTTCTCACCTTTTGAACTGGTGTATGGAAGGTCGGTCCGTGGATCACTTCAAGTCCTTCATGAGTTATGAGACAATGAAGAACCCTACCCTGAAGTCAAGACCATCTACACCTATGTCGTTGATTTAGCTGACCGCCTCCAGTCGACGTGCGAGTTAGCCAAGGAAGAATTGATCAAGGTGCACAAAGTTCAGAAAGCTTATTAGGATAAGAAGGCAAAGCCTCAGAAGTTCAGTAGAGATGATAAATGCTTGGTGTTACTCCCCACTGCCCAGAACAAGTTGTTAGCACAGTGGAGGGGTCCATATGATGTAGTTGTGCACATTTCAGACCTCAACTACATAATTCAGATGGGGAATCTTCGTAAAAGGTTCCACGTTAACATGTTGAAGGCTTATCATGAGTCAAACCCCGAGGAGACTGGCCCACGAGTAGCCGATGACAGCGACCAGCCACTGGAAGAAACCTGGGCAGCCGCGGTGATCTCAGCTGATGACTATCAAGACGAGCCCTTAACCGTTCAGTCCTGTCAGGAGGAGACTGTTGGAGATGTCTTACCTAACACTGACTTAGCATTAGGTGACCAGAATGCCATAAGGTCACTGCTCTCTCTGTATGCTGATGTCTTCTCTGACCAACCTAGACTCGCAAAGGTTGATTGTCTCAAAATTGAGTTGACCAGCAATACTCCCGTAAAGGTTAAGCCACATCCGATTCCCGTGCGACTACTGGATGCAGTAGACAAGAAAATTGCCGACATGGAGACTGCAAGTATTACTGAAAAGTCATCTCCTTACTGTAGTCCAGTGGTAGTAGTCTGCAAGAATGATGGTGGAGTCAGGATTTGTACCAACTATAGAAGGCTAAATGCAATCACCAAAGTGGATGCTGAGCCAGTGGGTGACCACATTGCCATCTACTCCAAGCTGGCAGAGTCACAGTTTTTCACGAAGCTCGATTTGGCGAAGGGATTCTTTCAGATTCCCCTTCACCCCGAGAGCCATCAGTTCACTGCCTTTGCTACTCCTAGGGGGTTGCATCAGTATAAAGTCCTCCCACTTGGACTTACCAATTCCCCAGCAGTATTCAATCGTGCCATGAGACAAGTGCTCCATGGTATTGTAGGAGTACAAATGTTTGTTGACGATGTCCTCATTCACTCCGCCACGTTGGAGGAGCACCTCAAACTCTTGGAAATTGTCTTCAGTAGACTCCAGAGTTTCAACATGACTGTGAAGCCTAGCATTTGTACAATTGTGCACAATGAGGTGGAATTCCTCGGACATATTGTTGGCAACAATCGCTACAGGTGTCAGGGTGACAAGATCAGAAAGGTTAGGGAAGCCCCGAGACCCGTGACCAAGAAACAGGTTAGGACATTCCTCGGCCTAGTGGGGTATTATAGGAGTTTCATCCCCAACTTTGTTCTCATTGCCCAACCGTTGCATGAGGTGCTTCGGAAACATGCTCCAAACACCATTGAATGGGGAGAAGTGAAAGAGAGACCTTTTGCCTCCCTCAAAAATATGTAAGGAGCCTATCTTGCAGTTCCCTGATTCCAATAAACCTTTCATACTGTGCACCGATGCTTCACAAGATGGAGTAGGTGCCATACTAATGCAAGAATCAGAAGGTGGAATTTTCCCAGTGGCATACCACAGCCATAAGCTAAAACCAGTCGAGAGGAATTGCAGTACTGTTGAGAAGGAACTCTTGGCCGTGGCTGATGGTGTTAAGAAATATTACTATTATTTATAAGGAGCACCATTCACTCTGGAAACCGATCATATGCCACTCACTAGTCACAGCACGACTAAGACGGCTAATGCAAGATTGACACACTGGACACTGTTTTTGCAGCAGTTTAACTTTGTTGAGATACATCAAGGGAAGTGACAACGTAGGTATAGACCTGATGTCTTGCCTGCTAACTGATGACTAATGGGCAACTGTTGAACATTGGGGTCCAAAAGACAGGGGTCCTGAGAGATTTGAGTAATCCAAAGACTATCCTGGCTCCCAGTATCTTGCTCATAGGTCACATAGGACACGTTATGTCCAGAGTCTGTACATACATAGCTATCGTAGGTTAAAGGGAAAGTTCGAGACGCCGTAGGGGAAATCTGAGGCTGTGTTTGAATTACCTTGTGGTGTCTCGAACTGTGGGCCTCTCTGAGGATTCCCGGAGAATGCACATTATCCACATGAGTGTTCACACCACGTCGGGTGTTAAAATGTGACCTGCCCAAGATTGCGTAGGGATTCTCAGCTTGCTGATATTAATCGTAAGCGTCGAGTTAGGCTTAACCAGTAAACTGCCCGTTCTGAGAGATTTGAGCAATCCAAGGACTACGTTTCCTGGTTAATAATGTATCCATTAAGAAAATAATAGTGTACTTTTGTAGCATATGTACTGACTACTAGGCAGAGAGAAAAATTGTAATTTAATAAAAACTGTTTGTCGCATTGACACTTTTGATGCTTCACCTTGACTAATTTCACAGGTACAGCTGGCGGGTCAGTTTTGTCGTGTGCAGATCAGCTGATCGTCTCTGCTTTCATGCTGATGCCTCTTCTCTTCTGCCTCATCATTTCCATTTACTATCAATTTGTATCATATCATTTTACTCATAGGTACAGTTACACTACAAATGTCACAACTACACCGTGTATTACATACACCACGCCACATAACAATTAGTTGTTAATGTAAATGTAGCGAATTTTCGCTCACAGTCACCTGAGTACAGGATTTTTCACTGTCGTCACGGAGTTTTTTCCTCAAGCTTGCTTCTATTGATGTAAATACGAGTTTTTTTCACTCATTGGCGACTGTGATTTTCTCCTGTAGCAGGATAGTACACACGCCACAGTGTGAATCTTGTGTGACTGAGTCAGGATTTATATGTATGCATATCATAAAGTTTTTCTGAAGAAAAATTTGATTTTGATGGGGCGTAATGTCACGAATTTGCGGAATTGTGTATTTATACAAATTCGTGACATTGTACTTCGGTAAGAAAACCACGAACTCTAGTGGAATTCCCACTGGGCATCACTCAATTCAATCGGGATGGTTTTCAGAACGTTTGTCACTGTTTCATAAATGACCATTCTTATGCACATCAGTGCTTTCACTGAGTGATTTTATTGCGTGTATATCGTTCACCCTCTCTCCATTGACCGTTGAAGTTAGGCCACACCCACTTCCTGTGAACATGGTCCTATCTCACCCCTTTCCCAGTTTGAACTCAGTCAGCTTTGGACCGCCTCGAGAATAGGATCATTGGTGCCCAGCGTAGAGAGCAGCATCTCTGTTGTACAGCGATTTCCTGGATCTCCACTTAGACGGTGATCAGTGAAGTGAGCTTAGCAGTGAATAGCACCGCTAGGTGTTCAACACGCAGACGCCCATTCTTTAGTAGTTTTGGCTCCGTCCCTCCACTAACCAGTATTTCTGTTCATTTTTCTAGGCTTAAGTTCGATTATCTTTGAATGAGTGAGTGAGTGTATTTCCTTTGTTATTTGAATTCATGAGTCCCTCTGTAACCGTGAATTCCCCTTTTGAATTCATTTTGAGATTCATATCACAAATTTATTTTATTGTAATCAATAAATTTACAGTTCTTTTCTTTGAGCTTAATGTAATTAGAATCGTGTTTTATTTCTTCACATTAAGCTTACTTCAGTTTGCCGCTCCTAGTTTGCACAAACTCCTTACATTATTCACAACTGGTATTTAGGCCAGTTCTTTTGTATTAAACTTAAATCCGTTGTGCCAGCCAGGTGTTAAGCACCGCAAGAACCTGTCCATTATTGTTAGAATTAGTTATTTATTGTCAGGGGTGGAGTCACTTCCTCAAGAGGCTAACAGTACTAACAATCAGCGCTCGTGAGTAATTGGTCTCTGCTGTGTACTGTTGAGAAAGTTTATAAATTTTTGTCCGTAAGAATCGGCGAAGTAAGCCAGCATAAAGTAAATCTCACCACTTGATTTTCACAAGTCAATTCCTTGTCTCTACTTTCAAGTAATATTTGGCATTTTTAATTCTCAAATTCACATCCCCCGTGATACTCGCTTACTCTTCTCTCCCTTCCCCCTTACTCTTCTCTCACTTCTCCCTAACTCTTCAATCACTTCTCCCTTACTACACTCTCCCTTCTCCCTTACTCTTCTCTCACTTCTCCCTTAATCCTCCCTCACTTCTCCCATATTCCTCTCTCACTCCTCCCTAACTCCTACCTTACCTCCACCTCATCGCATTCCATCCTCTCTCTCTCTCTCTCTCTCTCTCTCTCTCTCTCTCTCTCTCTCTCTCAACACATTTCATCCTCTTCCTCACATATCCTTACATATTTAAACCTCCCTTGCCTATTCCTCATCACCTTCTAGCCCCTTCCCTATTTTTCCGTCACCTCATTCTTACCGTTCCCCCATCACTCCCTCTCCCCTCCCTCACCTCTACCTTACCTTTCTCTCACACTTTCCTCATGTCTTGCTTACCTCTCCAAAGCCTATTCACCACCCCTCCCTCTCTAGCTCTCATGCCTTCCTAACTTTTCGTTCACATCTCTCTGATCACTCACTCCATTCCGCTCTCCTCTCTCAACCTTTCCTCATCTCTCACTCCTCCTATGTGTTAAGTCCTTCACCATAGCCTCTGGTGGGCAGGTCGCTACTGCGTATGTTTACCAGTCCTTCTGTCGATGACAGTTATATAAACTGTTACAATCAGTCATTCCAACCAAAGACTCTTAAGTACGTCTCACCATACACCCCCTAATACACCATAGCTCTTTTTGTGATTGACGCGCTAGGTGAGGTCGGGTCACAACTCCAGTGACACAAAGTGGTGCTCATCCACCATAAGGATCAGAAGCCATTGTGACTCGTATAACACAGCTTAAACTAGTGTATGTATAATAAAACTGGTTGTCCATTTCATGTCTGTGCAATCTGATCCCGACAGACAGACAGATAGACAGACAGTTTATGTGAATAATTCCATATACAGATGATTACATAGATAAACAGATATATGCGAATATCACTGATATGGCATAATTTGTGTTTTATTTCTGCCATCTCCACGTTTACCACTTAGCTTAGGAGAAGCTTTTGGAAGTGAAGGGGTTAAATGATGTCTTCAAAAATGTCTCCGATACAAAACTTTCTCCTTACTCTGATTAATATACCTAAACGCAGCAAGAGTAGGGCAAATAAAATGTAATATGGCCGAGGAAGTTCGGCTGAGCAAAGCTATCCATTGGAAGCAAGAGCAACATTAAATGAAAACTCCACAGTACTTGAGAGATGAAGTTCGAGACAGTTATCTTGCACCAGTGAAGATATAAAGAGCTAAAAGGTAAAAGAAATGAGCAATATATTTTCAGTGAGATTATTAACAAGTCTGATGATTTTAATTTTTACAGAGAGAGAGAGAGAGAGAGAGAGAGATCCTTCCCCCCTCCCTCTTCAATCGTGTCAAATGAAATGTATCAGAAAAACGAACCACCAAACACCCTTCAAAAATACAGCGTCAAATGTAATGCAATAACCGATGCAAAATACAAAGTACGGAGACACAAAAACATACCTAGGTACGCTGTCTTACATGTGATGGGCTGATGGACTCACTGCCACTCACTGACATCTAATGGAAGGAAGCAGACGAATGACTTAACAGCGTCCCAGTATCCATCTTAAGTTGTGATAGAGGGAACCGAGAAGGTATGTATTGCAAAGTAGAAGTAGAAGGATATAAAGAGGAAAACTGAAGTGAAAATGTGGAAAAGGTGTACTGTCTCCCAAATCATGTATGTTAGATGAAAGGACATAGACCAAGGCGCTAACTAAAAGCTTTCCAAAATCTAACCTTAGGGATGTTGCTCTAAAATCCCGCTTCTCTCACACTACCTGATATACCACTTTACTTGAGCCGGATTTACTAATTTTTGCCTCGAACTGTCCTGGTAAGTCCATGGCTTGATGACTTTGACAGGTTAGAATTGCAAAATTTCTGGCGCGCACACACACACACACACACACACACACACACACACACACACACACACACACACACACATTCCACCTGTCAGTCTCTCTCTCTCTCTCTCTCTCTCTCTCTCTCTCTCTCTCTCTCTCTCTCTCTCATTAGGAACTTATGAGTTTATAAAATAATGTCAAATATACCCTGTCATCGAGGCGACCCTCTTGGTATATCAAACCCCTCCGCTTCGGCCCCTTGTAATGTCCTTTTCATAATACCTTCGTTCCGAGGAAGATATTTTTATTTTATCGTTGCTGATACCAGGCGATTCTATTCACGCTGGGGTCCTATAATTAGTGGTACCAGCATTAACGCTCTTTGGTTCTTAGGACTCACTCAGCCGAATAGAATTATCTGGCGTTAGCTAGAATACACTTGCAATTCTAGAGCTGTCCTGACCATGAGGCAATTAGAATTATCATTTTCAGACTCTTATTTCACTCAACGAAAAATAATTATAATAATAAAATAAAGGTGAAGCATTAGCTGCAACAGAATTTTATAGTTCTTCCAACTACTAGAGGGTCACCCTTACTATTATTAACACCTTCAGTAGACTTGTTCAGAGTATTATTTTTCTGAAATTTATAGCCTACTCCACTGATTCCCATGGTTTTTTACCCGAAAAAGCCAAAAATCACAAACATTTCCTTCTCCAATGAAGGCAACGCCTGTCTCAAAGGCCATGAAGTTTTAGTGTCCAAGAATCATGAAAATCGCATTTTTCGTAATAGATGGTCTTGCAGTTCTGGCTATATCTCCCTTAATTTTAAAACCAGGACATTAAAGAAGGTACGACTGTAAAGCCCACGTGATCTTTCAGATGGTATAAAGATTCATACATAAATATGAATGTTACTATTTTTATCTAATAATAACAGGAATATGTGTAAATTTGACATATTTTCTCTCAGTAATGTAACAGAAGGCAGGTGTCATTAAAAACTGTTTATTAAGAGTTTTCTTTCTGAAATTTTGAAAATGCTTTCGGTGCCCCGCTGTGGCGGGTGGGACACAATCTGGCCGCACTATGGGGTGGTATTACTACTCTGCGGCCAGGTTGTGTTAGCAAGAATTCTGCCACCGTATTCCCTATGTGTCGTAAACGGCGACTAAAAGGGGCGGGGTGAGGAGACTAGGGACCCCCTCCTCTGTTTTTTTAGTTCCTAAAAAGAGACAGGCCATAGAAAGGGATGGCGGATTGAGTTATCCTCGTACCCTGAAGATTGGGTCTGTGAATGTGCGTGGATGTAGTACGATTGAGGCCAAACGGGAGGAGATTGGGAGAATATTTGAGAGAAGAAAGTTGGATGTTAGCATGAGTGAAACAAAGATGAAAGGGAAAGGTGAGTCTAAGTTTGGAAGTGTGAATGGAAGGTTGCCAGATGTTGATAGAGGAAGGGCAAGAGAAGGTGTGGCCTTGTTAGTGAGCCCGGAAATGCATAAGTGTGATTGAATGGAAGGAGGTGTCATCGAGACTGATGGGGGTGAAGGAGAAATTTTAACTTGAGTTCTGGGTATTTGTGAGTGCATATTGGCCTGGTAGCGAAAGGTATGCACAAGAGAGGGAGTCTTTCTGGAATGATGTTGATGAGTGTCTGCAGAGTTTTGGAGCGAATGTGAATATGGTAATGATGGGAGATCTGAATGCTAGAGTGGGAAATGTAGCAGTTGAAGGTGTAGTTGGTATGTATGGTGTGCCTGGAAGAAATGAAAATGGGGAACGAATGATAGGGATGTGCGTTGAGCGAGAAATGGTGATTGGAATACCTTGTTTGAGAAGAAAGATATTTATAAGTATACATGGGTGAGACAGGAGGGTGGAAGGGTTGTTGATAGGGGATTGATGGACTATGTGGTTGTGTCCAGAAATATAATAGGAAGATTGTTGGATGTGAGAGTTTTGAGAGGGGAGGGTGGAGGTATGTCTGACCACTACCTGGTGGAGGGAAAGTTGAGAGTAGGTAAGAGATGGGTGAGAGCTAGGAGAGTCAGGTGTGGCAGGGAGGTTTTGAAAGTGAGTGAGTTGGATAGAAGAGATAAAAGGATAGAGTATCAGGAAAAATTGAAAGATGAATGGAAAACAGTGAAAGATCGGGAGGATGTCAGTGTGGAGGGGGAATGGCAGTTTAAGAGTACTGTGGTGGGGCATGCGGAAAAGGTGTGTGATGTAAGACGAGTGGGTGGTGGTCTAAGACAGGGAAGTGATGCAAGGAAGTAAGTATGGATGTAGCTGAGAAAAGGCGTGCATATGAAGTATGGCTGCAGAGGAAGGACGAGGTGTCATATGAGATGTATAAAAAAAAAATAAATAAATAAAGAGGAGTAGAGCGAGAAGGGCTGTGCGTATGCTAGGGTGGCAGCAGATGAGAGGTGGGGTAGGCCGTTGACTGAAAATTTTCAACAGAATATGAAAATGTTTTGTAAGGAGGTGAAAAAAGATGCGAAAGGGAGTTTCTGAGAAAGAAGAGTGAGTAAAAGCAGAGGATAGAAGGATGTTAATTGAGATGGATGCAGTAAGGAAGAGATGGGCAGAGTATTTTGAAAGACTGTTAAATGTAGAGGAGGAAAGGGAGGCTGAGATTGTGGCAGTTGGAAGGGTGCAAGGAAAAAATGTGTTGGGAGAGTTGAATGATTCTTTGATCATGATGGAGGAAGTGCAGAAGGCAGTAAAGGAGATGAAAAAAAAGCTGCATTTTTTTTTTTTTTTTATGCGAGAAGAAGGAACCAAAGGCCATGGACCCGCAATAACAGTTCCCATCAAGAGAAAAACAAAACACAAGAGAGAGCCAAATTCATATTCCGATCATTTCGAGATGCCTGGACACACTGCGTTTGAAAGACTGGAGATCAAAGGAAGCAGGAAATATAGACAGAGGGAGACAGTTCCAGAGATGACCTGTTGCATAATGGATGGGTGTGCTGTGGAATCCCTGAAAGGTGGTGGAGCAACTATTGTTGAATATTAGTAAGATTGTTGAATGTGCGCTTTGTGAAAGGTATGGTGCCAATTGACTGGGCAAGTGCTTGTGTGGTCCCATTGTATAAAGATATGGGTGATATGTATGAATGTACTAGCGTTAGGGGTATATGTCTGCTGAGTGTTGTAGGTAAGGTGTAAGCTAGAGTGTTAATTAAGACAGAAAGGGTACAGAGGGAGTGATTGGTGATGAGCAATGTGGCTTTAGGAGAGGGAGGGGATGCGTGGATCAGGTGTTTGCTGTTAGACATGTGTGTGAAAAGTATTTAGCGAAAGGTAAGGATGTGTTTTGGGCGTTCATGGATTTAGAGGAAGCGTATGACAGAAGTGAGAGGGAGGCTTTGGGGACAGGTTTAAGATTGTATGGACTTGATGGTAGGTTGCTAAAAGGAGTGAAAAGTTTTTATGTAAACAGTAGAGCGTGTGTAAGAGTGGGAAACACTGTAAGTGATTGGCTTCCCGTGAGAGTGGGGCTGGGCAGGGATATGTGATGTCGCCTTGGTTGTTTAATATTTATATGGATGGTGTTGTAAGGGAGGTGAATGCAAGAGTTGTAGGTGGAGGTCTGAGTCTGGTAAATGTTGATGGTAGAGAGTGGAATCTGAAGCAGCTGCTGTTTGTGGATGATACTGTACAGGTGGCTGACTCAGAGGAGAGATTGAGACAGATGGTAGAGGAGTTTGTAAGGATGTGTGAAAAGAGGATTTTGAAAGTAAACGAGAATATGAGTAAAGTGATGACGTGTACGAGGTTGGTAGATGGTAAGAGGATGAATATAGCTTTGAATTTTGAGTTGCTTGCGGAGGTAGAGTGTTTTAAGTATTTAGGATCATATGTTGCTGTGGATGGAAAAATAGATGCAGAAGTGAAGTTTAGAATAAATGAAGTAGGAAAGGTGCTGGGAGGAATGAAAAAAGTGTTTAGATGACGTTCGCTTAGAATGGATGTAAAGAGAAGGCTGTATGAGGGTGTTGTGGTACCGACTGCGTTATATGGGACTGTAACATGGAATATGGGTGTAGCAGAGAGAAAATATTTGAATGTAATGGAGATGATGTGTCTGAGGAGTATGTGTGGAGTGACGCATATGGATCAAGTGAGAAATGATGAAGTGTGAAGGAGGATGGGAGTTGTTCGGGAGATGGCTGATCGAGTTGAGCAGAGGGTGTTGTGATGGTTTGGGCATATGGAGAGAATGGATAATGAGTGATTGGTGAAAAAGATAACTAGATCTGATGCGAGAGGTGTAAGGCTGAGGGGAAGACCACGAATAGGATGGATGGACAGTGTGAAGAGAGAGTTGGATGCGAGAGGGATGTCTGTTGAGCAAGGACGAGTGGCTGTGAGTGATAGAAATGACTGGAGAGAAATTGTGGATGAATAAATGATGATGCAGCCCTGAGAGGATATTCTCCCGCATTTGGTCTGATCAGCTGATCAGGTCAGGTGCGGGTAAGGGGATGAGTCCATTATGATGTGGGAGGGGTAAACCAGCTCTGCTGTCGGGCCCTGCTGAGGATGTCACTGATTGCACTGCGCAGTTGACCCTCGTGTGGTTTGGTGCGGTGATGATCTGTCCCTTTCCCCCTTGGGGCTAAGATCCAAACGAATATGTTTGAGTGGATGAGTAAATTGGGAGTGTGTCGTCCAGTCTCGGCTACCCCCCTTTCCTTGGGGGACGCAGCCTAGGTATATAGATAGATAGACTGCTTTCGGTGAATTTACACAGCCTGAAGAGGGTAGCCACACTGTGATGGATCTGTAGCCTGGGTATATAGATAGACAGACTGCTTTCGGTGCATTTACACAGCCTGAAGAGGGTAGCCACACTGTGATGGATCTGTGGTGATAACAATAGCAAAATCAGTCATCATCTTGATACCTCTCTCGGCAACATCATTTACCACTTTCACTAAACTGACAAACTTCTTAACTGCATTGAAAACTTCATCTCGTGACTATTCTTCAGAGGGTTTGTGCAGCATTTCTGATCCTGCATTGAGAGTATGGAAAACAAAGTGGGAATATGGACCTATTAGGTCAACAAGTGTTATTGTTTCACATGTTAACGGAAATACTGGTTTTCCACATCTGAAACTCTCTGGTGGGTCAGTGCTGCAGAGTTTGGCTGCCATTCTTTCTTTCAGATCTTTGGTTGCTTTCTCATTTTCGCTAAAAAAAAGTGAAAGCTGCAACCACCTGAGTCAAATACCGCCTGTGGTTCTTCAGATTATCCAGTAAAGCACTGGCTACCTCTTCAACAACTTGTTAGTACTTGTGCTTATCTTGTATTAACTCAAGGTCATTTAATGGAGCACCTGCAGCATATGTGGCAGTCATCCATTTGATGGTGTAAAAACAAGGCCAGAAATATGTTAACTGTTTCAGTTTTGCCTGAGTCACAGCATCATACCCTAGTTCATGAGAAAATATGAACATCTTTATTCAGTACAGATTCCTTGCCATCCACCTGGCTTGGTAAATAGAACCAGGTCTCCAGAATCATTTGCCCCAGGCAGGTCCCTCACCAAGGAGAATGATGGTGAGTTCAGCATCTTCACAGTAGTCTGCTCTGGGAGGGTGTGATGATAACAGTTTCTGGTAGCAGTTCCAAAACATCTACTTTCTTTTTATATGGCCAAGATTTCACCTTGGTGTTCCTGTCTGCAGAACTTGATGCTGTTCTTTGCTGATATCTGCCCCGGCTTCAGTTTTTTGTTTAAATGATGGATTATCAGGGTTTTTCACCTTTCGAAATACTTTGTCTCATACAAGCACCAATTACAAATTCCAACATAATGGCAACATTAAAAAAAAAAAATTACTTTCCAAGTTTTTTTTTTTCTTGGAATGATACACGCGCCCTGTATCCCAACTATCCACGAGTCATACACTGAACAAGAAAAAAACAAAAGTTTCTAAATCTTATCATTATTTTTTAACTCTCCAAATTCAAAACAAGGATTATAGCTCATCTCAGTTACGAATGCAACATCAGGGTGAGAAAGTGATAAATGAGGGAATGACAGGTGAGGTAGGGACATATCAAGGCATGACCAGGTGACAAGGGTGAGGGTGTAGCAAGTGAGAGACTGAAAGTGTCGGTGGAGCAGGTGCGGGGATGACATGTGAGGGGGTGAAAGGTGAAGAAGTCACAGATGAGGGAATGACAGGATAGGGGGTGAAAGGTGAAGGAGTCACAGGTTTGGGGGTGACAGGTGAGGGGGTGAAAGGTGAAGCAGAGCCATAGAGTAGGAAGAGTTTGGCCAACTGCTGTGCCGGGCGCCATCTTGCATCTAAACGTCACCGACCGGGCGTATGAAAACAATACCCAACGTACAAGTGTCAACCCCCTAGCCTTTTCTTCCGGTACAGGGCTTATATATATATATATATATATATATATATATATATATAGATCATCATCATCATGATCAGCCGCTTGAGTATCCACTGCAGGACTGGCCTATCCCGACCGAAGTCGGGACGATACAGCCAATATATCTCCACCAAGTGGCTTAGGCTGTCTGGTAGAGATTGTACGTAGGGTGAGAAGTGCTTGTTAGTGTAATTGTAGTGTTGGAGTGGCTTTGGATGTGTGTGTAGTCTGTGAACCAACTGTAATCGGCCCGCGCAAGCCGACTTGGTGCAAGCATACTTTACAGTAAGCGACACTGGTTCAACCACAGCACCCCTTGTGTCCGCCAACGCAGTGCGTGGCCGGGTGAACACTCCCAAAGTTTATTACCCTGGCAGGGCGCGAACCCTGGTCCACCCATGTACGAAACGCACTCTACCACTGTACCACAGAGGCTCCATATATATATATATATATATATATATATATACATATATACAGTGCTCATCAGAATTATTGAGCGCCCTGCATCCCTCCTAAGAAACAAACCTTTCAACATTGAAAAAACATATAAATAATGCATTTTATTTACCTTTACTGCTTCGTAGGGTAGCCTTTACGTTTCTTCACGGACCTGAGACGTCTTGGAAGTGAAAGGGCGAGGCTCCGGAGGTGCTGGAGGGGTATTTTGTCCCAGGAGTCACGAATGGCAGCTTCCAGCTTAGGCAGAGAGCTAACGTCCTTCCCTTGGAGACTCTTCTTTACGAGGTACCAGAGGTTTTCAATCGGGTTGAGGTCTAGGCTATTTCCTGGCCAGTCTGTCATGAATGATACCTCGCAGTCACAAAGCCAATTGGTGACCGATTTGGCCTTGTGAGCAGGTGTACCGTCCTGCTGAAACACTCGTGCACCTGTTAGCTCGAAGGAGTCTGGTAAATGATCACACAGAAGCTCCAGGTAAACATCCTGATTCACTCTAATATTCTCGGGAAGCACAACAAGCTTCCCCAAACCTTGACCCGAGAAACAAGCCCACACCATGAGTGAATCAGGATGTTTAACTGTGCTTTCTACATACCGTGGGTCAAGTGGGTCACTACCTTTGCGTCGATACACACATGCTCCTCTGTTGCAGGTAACACTAAACGTTGCCTCATCAGACCACAACACTGACAACCATTGCTCCTCACCCCAGTTTAGATATTTATTAGCAAAGGCAAGCCTACGAATTCTCTGGCTCTTGGTGAGAAGAGGCTTTTTCACAGGCCTATGACTTGTGTAACCAAGCTCATGCACCCTACGAGACACTGTTCTCACAGACACCTCACCAAACACTTCTGGGTTGCTCTCCTTAATTTTCCTTGCACTCACACGAGGATTAAACTCCACTGCACGTTTTAAAACATCAACAGACCTTGGGAAAGTTTTCCTAGGCCTACCAGACCTCGGTTTCTTTGTGGGAACTTCACCACTGTTTTCCAACCGAAACCGCGCACACCAACGACGCACTGTCGATCGTGCCACACCAACCAATTCACCAATTTCCTTTGTCTGGTGGCCTGCCTCCTTTAGAGCAATGATCTGGGATATGATTTCACTCGATAGTTCACGGGTAGGTGCCATAACAAAGTTTTGAAGGCCAAAACACAGCGGGACACTCGGTAAAAAATGGCGCAATTTGAGGGACACTCAGCGGAGTTCCTCTCTCTCAGGCAGCCCGTGGGCGACTGAGGCGGGAACCAACCAGCGCGTCGGAAGGCCTCAGGCTACCGTGACGTCATGCTCACAGTGCAAACTTGTGGCTCAATTTTTACCCCCCAAAATGGGTAATTCTTTTTTGGTCATAAGTATTGCACGCCCGGCGGACAACGCTGCTTAATTTTGACGAGTACTGTATATATACACATGTATATACGTATATATACCTATATATATACAGTATATGTATATATATATATATATACTGTATATATGTACATATATATACGTATATATCTATCTATCTATATATAAATATATATATATATATATATATATATATATATATATGTATATATGTATATATATATCTATATATACAGTATATGTATGTATATGTATAATGTATATATATATATATATATATATATATATATATATATATATATATATATATATATATATATGTATATGTATATATATGTATATGTATAATGTACATATATATATATATATATAAGTAAATATATATGTATATATATATGTATATGTATATATATGCATATATATATGTATAAATACATATAAATGTATATATATATATATATATATATATATATATATATATATAGACTACATGTATGTGGATGAGCGAATGAGGAGACAAGTGTTGGATGCAAGAGTGTGGAGAGGGTGGGGGAATGGAGTCTCGGACCATCACTTAGTGATGGCCAAGGTGAAGCTGCTAAGAAAATGGTTGAGGAGACGAAGGGGAGACGAGGAAACAGCTCCTATGAGAAGAGTGGAGAAGTTGCAAGGCAGTGAGAAAATGGCAGAGTATAAGAGCATAGTCGAAGAAAGATTGGGAAGGTATGAGCTAGAGCAGATGGAAGGGGTGAAAGATGTATGAGATATTTACGGAAGAGATAGGCGCAGCGTGTGAGGTGGTTTGTGGAGTGAGGAGGAGATGCAAGGGTGTGCAAGGGACAGCATGGTGGAATGATGAGGTGAAACGAGCTGTGGAACAAAAGAAGAAGGCATATAGTGAATGGTTAGCGAGTAGAGGTAGGGGAGAAGATGAGAGAGAGAAGAGAGAGGTATATGTGAGTAGGAGAAGGGAGGTGAAGAGACTGGTGAAGGAGAGTAAGAAGAATGTGGTTGAAGAGTTTGGGAGGAATCTGAGTATGAAATGGAGGGGAGAGTAAGAAATTGTTTTGGAAGGAGGTAAAGAAAGTACGGCAGTGTGGAAGGGGGAATAGTAGGGGAGTGAAAGATAGGAATAATAGATTGTTGGTTGAGAAGAGAGAGAAATTGAGGAGATGGAAGGAGCACTTTGAGGATTTGTTGAATGTAGAGAGTGACAGCAGTGCGAGTATAAGTGGTTGGGGAATGGCTGGGAGAAGGAGAGATAAGAGTAGGAAGGAAGAGATCAGTAGGACGGAAGTAGTGAAGCAATGAAGAAGATCAAGTTGGGGAAGACCCCAGGAATTGATGGAGTGTGTGGTGAAATGCTGAGGTATGGAGGTGAGATTGTTGTGGAATGGATATGGAAGTTGTGTAGATTGGCTCGGGAAGAGGGAAGAGTTCCAGAGGACTGGAAATCAGGTATAGTTGTTCCTTTATATAAAGGAAAAGGGCAGAGAGAAGTATGTGGTAACCAAAGGGGTATTTGCCTTCTTAGTGTGACTGGTAAAATATATGGTAGAATACTCATTGATAGGGTTAGGCATATGACAGAGGAACTAATTGGAGAAGAACAAGGGGGATTTAGGAAGGGAAAAGGGTGTGTAGATCAGATATTTGTTCTAAGATGTTTAGTGAAGTATCTAGAGAAGGGAAAGAAAGTGTATGCTGCCTTCATGGACTTGGAGAAAGCTTATGACAGAATAGATAGACAAGGTATGTGGAAGGTATTAAGAATATATGGAGTGGATGGGAAATTGTTGAATGCTGTGAAGAGTATGTACGAAGGAGCTAGGGCTACGGTGCGAGTGGATGATGAGCTGAGTGAATTTTTTTATCTCAATGTGGGACTGAAACAGGGTTGTGTGATGTCTCCATGGCTGTTTAATATGTACATGGATGGGGTTGTAAAGGAGGTGCAGGGTAAGGCAGTGGATGTGGGGGCGGCTCTAATGAATGAGGGTGAGATTTGGAAGATTCCGGTGTTGCTGTTTGCTGATGATACAGTATTGTTGAGTGAAGATGAATGGGAGTTGCAAGGTTTGGTGAATGAATTTGGGACAGTGTGTAGGAGGAGGAAGCTGAAAGTTAATGTAAACAAAAGTAAAGTTATGGTATTTGAGAGGAATGAAGTCACAGAATGTACAGTGAGGTTGAATGGTGTGAGTGCATTCAAGTACTTGGGTAGTGTGATGAGTAAGGATGGAACTTTGGGAGATGAAGTGCGTGAAAGGGTACAGCAGGGAAGGAGGTTGTTGGTTCACTGAAAGCAGTGATGAGAAATAGGGAGGTGAGTATGGAAGTTAAGAAGTCACTGCATGATAGTATTGTGATCCCTACCCTGACGTATGGAAGCGAGGCGTGGACCTAGCAAGAGGGAAACAAGTCAAGAGTGAGAGCAGTGGAAATGAGTTACTTGAGAGGAGCGTGTGGAGTGACATGGAGGGACAGGTTGACAAATGAAGAAGTGAAGGAACGTTGTGGGGTGGATGTGGATGTGGTTGAGAAGATTAGGAGAAATACACTGAGGTGGTTTGGACATGTGGAGAGAATGGAGAAAGAAAGACTGACTAAGAGGGTGCATGTAGGTGAGATGGAGGGAGGGAGAGGGAGGGGTAGACCGAGGATGAGGTGGAGGGATGGAGTTGAGAAGTATATGAGGGAGGGGGGAGTGAGTTGGGGGAGGGTAGTCAAATGATGGGTGACAGAGTGACTTGGAGGCGTTTTGTCTGCGGCCACCCTTTGCGGGATTAGGGCGTCGGGCTATATATCTATATATATATATATATATATATATATATATATATATATATATATATATAGATAGATAGATAGATACTATATATATATATATATATATATATATATATATATATATATATATATATATATATAATATATATATATATTATATAAAGGAGGGGGGGATCTGGGTGTCCTGAAGACTGGTGCCTATCACAACACTCCAGTCAGCAGCAAGGTGTCCTCAGTCACCACCTTGCAACGGTTCCAGCAGCAAAGTCTTCACCAGCAAGGTCTGTTACAGCCCTAGTTTCCCACAAGGGATTACCTCTGCTCTTGTACCGGAAGTCCTATTGAGCAGTAACCACCAGATGCCTCTCTGCCCTGCCCTTGACAGTAATATAATCCTCAACAGAGAAAAGACCGGAAGAATACACCCCAAATACAAAAAATGTAGTAGAATAATTCCTCAAGACTGATGAAACAAGAGAATACAACAATATACAAGACAAAGCACTAAACAGCCAAAAAATGGGCCACTGACAAGGTTTTCACCAAGTCTTACCTTGGTGGTTATGCAGAGACGACTTTTTTTTTTTTTCTTTAATGGCCATCACCCTGAAGGTGCATTAGGCCAACAAGAATCGATAATCATGAAAGCCATAATAATGATATGAAATATTTGCATCTATTTCATTCCAATATAAAGTTATTATTCTCGATTATGAAACATAATAAGTAATAAAGAATACATCAGTATACATGGATAGTACCAGGACAAATACCTCCATCTATACATCACATGTAGACTCATTACTATACTACTACAAAATAATCAAATATTTATCAAATTTATGTAAAAAATACATAGAAAGAACAATTACAAATTTACTGGTCCTGAACAAAAGAAAAAAAAAACACATTATTATAAATGTAACCTCCTCCTGCGGTTCACAAATCTATAAATGTGTATTGACGTATTTACATATGTACAAAAACCATATCCCTATATACAAAAAAAAAAAAAGAGATAATCATAATAAATAAGGAAACCACAACAAAGTTCATAAAATAAATCACAGCTCTCTGAGTAATTTGCTCTCTTTCAGGAAAGTCAGTTTATTAGTCACACCAACGTCCCCATCACTCAAGACAGAATCAAGTGTAAAAGGGAGAGCATTTGCCCTGCAGTAGGCAGCTAGAGAGGTACGTTCCCCAGCATACCTACTGCAGTACAAAAGGATGTGACTAATAGACAACACCGCGTCACAGGTGGTACAACGCGGTGGAAACTCTCTTAATATATGGTAACATATGTGATATTAGGGTGAAATTCATGAGGAGGCGGGCTAAAGCGACCTCCTCCCGCCTGTTTCCTCAGGAGGAACTGGACCAGTCACATATGGTCTTTTTGACTGATGGAATTGCCAGGTCGGTCCACTGACTTTGCCACAGAAGATTAATTGATTTCTTTCCAAAAGAGAGATTAGACTGTAGCTCACGAGGAACGTCCCAAATCTCCTCGAGTTCTACAGCCGATTTAGCTAGTACGTCAGCCTGCTCATTGCCGTAAATACTGCAATGATCAGGCACCCAGATCAGAGAGAAGGATTTAGCACATGTGTGCAGCTTATTGATAATGAGGCCCAGGACCTCATGTGAATCAGTCCCATATGAATGAATTGCCTGAAGGGCTGACTTACAGTCCGAAAAAATGACAAAACTGTTGTGATTTGAACGCAAAGGAAAGTCTATAGCTTGATCTACGGCGAATAATTCGGCAGTGAATATAGACGTATGGGGGGGCATGCGAAAACGGATGCGGCACACCGTAGACCACACACTTGCACCCACACATTCATCCATCTTAGAGCCATCGGTGTACAAGTGGAATGACGCTAGGTGTCTAATGAGGATCATCCGGAATAACTCTTGTACCTCCACCTCCAGCGCCTTGTACCTTGCAATGGGGAGCCAGTCAGTGTTGAACGTGGTGGCAAGTGACTCCCAGGGCGCTATTTTTGATGATAAAACCTGATCCCCATTAGAAAGGTCATACTCTAACGCCTCACAAAGGAAGTGAAGCCTCACAGCCACCAGCTTGAGGGCCGCATACAGCAGGTATTCCCATTGTAGGAGGATCCAACAAGTCGGAAGGCCAAGTGAGTGTTTACGGTGGGTGGTGATACCATAAGAAAATAACAGGTGGTCACGTCGTAGATGGAGGGGAGGCACATTAGCCTCCACTTCCAACTGCTCCACACGAGTACATCGAAGGGCTCCGAGACGTATGCGTAAGCACATGTTCTGATGCACATCCAGTCTACGAAGGACAGCATCCGATCCCGACCCATACACCTGTGAGCCATAGTCAAGCTGAGAACGGATAAAGAACTTATACACCATCAATAAAGACGTTCTGTCTGCTCCCCACGATTTACCGGAAAGAAACTTAAGGAAGTTAACTTTTTTACCACAAGAAGCAAGGAAATGATTAATGTGTTGTCTCCAACTGAGCTTACTGTCAAAATGTAGACCCAGGAATCTGACTGAATTTTGAAAAGGAATCTGCTGATTATCTAAAGTTAAATGCAAAGGAGGTACGTTAAGTTTACGAGTAAAAACAACACCGACACACTTAGGGACGGAAAATTTAAATCCCCACTCCAGGGCCCAACGCTGAACAGATTCAAGTGCCAGTTGAATCTGCTGTCCCGAGGATTGTGCATTGTGGGAAGAGTCCCACACTGCACAATCATCAGCATAGAGTGAGTATCTAAGCGTCCTGGGGACGGAAGCTGACGACAGAATGTCATTAATGGCAGTGCTGAACAAAGTAGGGCTAAACACACTTCCTTGTGGTACCCTGTTTTCTTGTACAAATATGTCCGAAGTTACGTTACAGGGTAACCTGAGAGAAAACGTCCTGTCAGTAAGGAAGTTCTGAAGGAAAATGGGCAAATTACCTCTTAAACCATAAGCGTAGAGTTTACGTAGTATTCCATTTTGCCAGTTCATATCATAAGCCTTATGAATATCCAGAAAAATTCCTATCATGAATTCGCGATTGGCAAAAGCCTCGGCAATGCAATGCTCCAGGTGCACTAAATGATCCAGAGTGGACCTGTATTTACGGAATCCACTCTGTTGATCATTTAACACACCCTTCGACTCTAAAACAAAAAGTAACCTTTATTAACCATACGTTCAAAGACCTTACATAGACAGTCAGTCAGCGCAATAGGTTAAAATGAGCTGGGACTTCTAAGGTGACCGTCCCGGAGAGGTATTGGTATGATGTGCATGTAGTGCCATGAGTTTGGGAACGTGCGAGAAGCCCAAATCTCATTGTACACCGCTAACAGCTTACTCAGGTTGTCCAGAGTAAGATGCTGAATCATACCATACGTAATGGTGGATGGATTGGGACTGGAGCCTTTACAGGATTTAAGGGCAAGGAGAAGTTCATCTAACGTAAATTTGGAGTTGTAGCTGGTATCTCCGTCTTCCATGGCAAAGTCTAAGTTTTGCAGCTCAGCCATACGCTTATGATGGAGAAAGCGGGGATCGTAGTTGGCTGAGCTGCTTACCTGGGCAAAATGGTAGGCAATAGTATCGGCAATGTCCACGGGATCGTCAGTGACATTCCCGGCCACCTCAAGTGTGGTGATTGGTGACTGGGTGTACTTGTTGTTGAGTACATTTATGGTGGACCAGACCTGACATAGTGGGGTGGAGCAATTCACTGTGGACAAAAAACTACACCAGTTATTCCGTTTTGCCACTTTAATTGTCCTCCTTGCCTCAGCCTTAGCCGCTTTGTAGGCAATAAAGTTTGATTCTGTTGGCTGTTTCTCAAAAATCCTGTATCTCCTATTGCGCTTAGTGAGTGCTTGTTGGCAATCTGGTGTCCACCACAAAACTCTACGCTTGTTTGGAATTGTAGATGTCTTGAGAATAGCAGCCTCAGCTGTGTGTATAATGTAAGTCTGTAGGTGTGAAACTTTCTCGTCAATGTCATCTCCCGATATGTCTAGATTGGTGACCCATGAGTAGTACCCCCAATCTGCTTTCTTAAAGTTAAGTTTAGGTGGTGGAGGAGGCCGAGAATCGTTGTGTGTATAAGAATGACAGATTGGAAAATGGTCGCTACCCACTGAGTCGTCATATGGGTCCCAAGAGATGTTAGTGTGTATATCGGGAGATGACAAGGACAGATCTACAGTATACATGACATGTTACCAGTGCGGTCATCTACGCGAGTCGCTCTACCATTGTTTAGAAGATAGGTTTGACTGCAATATGAGGTCGGCTACTTGTTCCCCCCTACCATCACTCCTCAAGCTTCCCCATTGACAGTGATGGGCGTTAAAATCGCCTAAAATTAATTCATGACCCGGAAGTTGATGGGCTAGTGAAGTGAAAGCATTACCATCAACGGGACCATAGGGAGGACAGTAGATAGAGCAAATAGACAGATACGTGTTCTTAAATTTTACTCTGCACGCAACAGCTTCCGGAGTAGAACTTAGAATCACTTCCGTTTGTGGGTGTGATTTGTGGGTGTATATGGCGACTCCGTGACCATCATATCTTCTATACAAATGGTAGTGTTTGAACTGTGGAGGATCAGGGTGATCCACCAAGCGCGTCTCCTGTAAACAAACAACGTCTGGCCTGTGTATGGATAGCAAAATTGCTATATTGTGGAATTTATTCCCAAGAGTCCTACAATTCCATTGTAACACAGTGAATGTGGCAGTTTAAGATTTATGAGAGGGGCCAGTGTGCTTAGCTTTTTTATACTGCCCGCCACCAGGCAAGTGGCTACCGGAGGACCTATCCAGGTGCATCCTAATGGAAACATCCATACATTGCTCATAAATAACTAGGCTCCCAGAGCCCCCTGAGGAAGAACTAAACTTTTTCTTCCTCGCTGGACCAGGAGCAGGAAGGACATAAGGACATGGCTGTTTCATAAGGGTAGTCATATTACTCTTACTAGAGTTGTCAGACTTCTGTTTAGGCTTTACTAACTGAGAGGCAACAGCAGCCTGTGAGTAGGAAGGTGCAACAGGAGTGTCTGTTTGAGAGGTGGATTGAACAGGAGGCTCAGATGGAGAGGTAGTGTGTGTGTCAAGAGGAACAGGTTCAGGGTCAGTCTGTGTTTCAACAGAACACATCACGGGACAGGACATTACCGCCGAAGCATAGGACCTTTTCGGCGTGGGAGTTGCATGCAACTCCACCTTTTTCCTAGCTTCATAGTAGGAAATGCCGTCAGTTGCTTTCGCTATGCAGACCTCCTCCTTCCACTTGGGACAATCCCTAGAGGAAGTGGAGTGTGCACCCTTGCAGTGAAACAACATACCGTCTCCGATGTACAGTGTTCAGCATCATGTCCCTGCGTTCCACATTTGCCACACACTGACTGGGAAGCCCGACAAGTCTTATCACTGTGCCCATACAATTGACACCTTAAGCAACGAAGTGGATTAGGGATATAAGGCCTTACGTTAACAATTTGGTATCCAACTTTGACATGGTCTGGGAGTGAAACTTTTCCAAAAGTCAAGACAATAGTGGCAGTCTTCGTCCTCACGCCTTCGGCAAATCTAGTGATAAACCGGGCACCGATTACGTCCTGCTGAGCAAGTTCCCGTACGATCTCGTCCTCTTCCATAACCATGAGATCCCTGCAGGTGATAACACCTTTGCAGGAATTCATGGCATGCGGGATCTTCGGCTCGACATCATATTCGTGGAACTTAAGCAGTTTCATTAAGTCTTTAACCTGGGATGAGTTTACGGTTTTGATAAGAAGGTCTCCGTTACCAAGTTTTTTAACTTGTTCCACCTCCCCAGCACAGTAATCAATCATTTTCTTGATGAGGAAAGGATTGAGATTGCTCAAGGGAGTAGAACCTAGAGCATATAGAGTGATATACTGTGCATTATTTATAGGAATGTCCAAGAGATGTGTCTGGGGCCATTCAGTCTGTGGGTGGTTAGTCCGTAAACCCGTCGGGGTTTCATCAGGGCCGCTTCCCCCCCTGAAGGGAGGGGGAGGCAGTAGGGGCGTCCGCCATAGAGACCACTTCCCTCTGGCAGGGGAAATGGGAAGAAGGAGAAAAGCGAGCAAAAGACAAACAACCCGGAACCAGACACCTAAGGCAGAGATTACCCTCTCAAACCACACCAGGGAGGCCCGACCGTGTTTATTCACGCCCCAGAGCGATCAGTGGGGGGGACCCTTCGTGGGCAATCAGCAGTGGCAAGCTCAGTAAATAGGAACAGACACCTACTGTTCCAGAATAATAGGGAGGGGAGGAAAGTTAGAAACTAGCTAGCCTAACGTCACCAGAAGGGTGAAAAAAAAAAAAATGCTAATTGCCGGTGAGGCAGCCCTGAAAGCTAGAGAAGAGAGCAGATGGAAAACACGTCTGCACTCCTCACGACCATGCATCAAAGTGGACTGGTCAACTAGAGACGACTGACTAACTCTATTTTTTTTTTTGTTCTTTTTTTCTGACCTATCAACCATTGCGGCCAAAGCCCCTGGTCATTAAGGCCGTATATATATATGTATATACATATAAACATATATATATGTATATATATATATATATATATATATATATATATATATATATATATACACACACACACACACACACACACACACACACACATTTCCATGCCTATATACAGACACACTTTCGTGCACTCGTACATATATATATAATAATTTTTATTTTATTTATTTTTTTGTATTTTTATTGATTTAATTTTTTTTTTGTTTTTTTTATTTTTTATACCTTATGTTATAAAGAAAAACCTAATCAAAAGACCCTAAAACTAATCACCTAACAGACAAATCGCTGACCTATACTAAATCCTACAGAGACAAATAGCTAGACCTACACTAATGGTAATAATACCTCGACTAATAGAACACCATCGACTGCAGATATGTAATGCCTTTCTACATTACATACCTCCACTCATCACCTGGTCTCTGTCAGTCGAGGCAACACCTTACATAAGGGACATCAATACATAAAAGGGAACCAGACGAGTCAGAAACATTCCATATACGTCAGCTGTCGGCCCTAATTAGCACAACTTGAACAATATGGTATACTCTTTTCACATAATGTGTACAAAAAAGTGAAGTACCTCGTCTAACAGAGCACCATCGACTGCAAGTGCCCAATATCTTTCTACAGTATATTGCACACTTGCATTCATCAGCTGGTGACTGTCAGTCGAGGAACGGGGCTTAATGTAGGGGACATCTATATTAGAAATAGATCAGTGGGATGAGGAACTATTTAAAATATGTCAACTGTCAACCCTAATTAAGAGTACAATATATACATAATTACAGTCAATAAAAAACAAAACCATATAGTAAAAAAGTCACATCACTCTGATTAGTCCGGTCTCTCTCAAGAAATGTAGTGCCACACATTTGATATTCATGTATGTGTTTAGTAGTACTGTAATATTAAGTTAGATAGGGTGTAACCTGAATATTAGTTTATAAGTTTCCCGTGAGAGTGGGGCTGCGACAGGGATGTGTGATGTCGCCTTGGTTGTTTAATATTTACATGGATGGTGTTGTAAGGGAGGTGAATGCAAGAGTTTTAGGTGGTCTGAGTCTGGTAAATGTTGATGGAGGAGAGTGGAATCTGAAGCAGCTGCTGTTTGCAGATGATACTGCACTGGTGACTGATTCAGAGGAGAGATTGAGACAGTTGGTAGAGGAGTTTGGAAGGGTGTGTGAAAGGAGGAAATTGAAAGTAAATGAGAACAAGTGTAAAGTGATGAAGTGTACGAGGTTGATAGATGGTAGGGGGATGAATATAGTTTTGAATGGTGAGTTGCTTGAGGAGGTAAATTGTTTTAAATATCTAGGGTCACATGTTGCTGTGGATGGAAGAATAGATGCAGAAGTGAAGTTTAGAATAAATGAAGTAGGAAAGGTGCTGGGAGGAATGAAAAAAGTGTTTAAATGTCGTTCGCTTAGAATGGATGTAAAGAGAAGGCTGTATGAGGGTGTTGTGGTACCGACTGCATTATATGGGGCTGAAACATGGAATGTGGGTGTAGCAGAGAGGAAAAGTTTGAATGTAATGGAGATGAGATGTCTGAGGAGTATGTGTGGAGTGACGCGTATGGATCGAGTGCGAAATGATGAAGTGCGAAGGAGAACTGGAGTTGTTCGGGAGATGGCTGGTAGAGCTGAGCAGAGGGTGTTGCAATGGTTTGGGCATATGGAGAGAATGGATAATGAACGATTGGTGAAAAAGATAACTAGATCTGATGTGAGAGGTGTAAGGCTGAGAGGAGACCACGAATAGGATGGATGGACAGTGTGAAGAGAGCGCTGGATGCGAGAGGGATGTCTGTTGAGCAAGGAAGAGTGGCTGTGCATGACAGAAATAAATGGAGAGAAATTGTGAATGAATAAGTGATGACGCAGCCCTGAGGGGATATTCTCCCGCATTTGGTCTGATCAGCTAGTCAGGTCAGGTGCGGGTAAGGGAATGGGTCTGTTATGATGTAGCAGGGGTAAACCAGTTCTGCTGTCGGGCCCTGCTGCGGATGTCACTGATTGCATTGCGCAGTTGACCCTTGTGCGGTGTGATGCGGTGAGGATCTGTCCGTTCTCCCCTTTGGGGCTAAGATGCGAATGAATGTGTTTGAATGGATGAGTAAATGGAGAGTGAGTCGTCCTGTCTCGGCTACCTCCCTTTCCTTGGGGGAAGCAGCCTAGGTATATAGATAGATAGACAGAAGTTCCTACTCTAAGTAGTAATTCATATATTAATGATTAATGTAGGGTTAACTATTTTTACATGTATGTATCTCTGTATCTATGCAATGGGTGATGTAATTGTGGATGTTGAGCTATGGGAATTCCCCATCTGGTAGAATAACGAATAACATGCGCGCAACTTTTCTTGTTGTTGGGCGCCGAGTTTAAACCTTAAACAGAATAATGATGAATATACAATTCTTTCCGTAACCTAGTTGTGAAATGTTTGCTAATGAAGCTGCTAGAACCCAAATATGTAAGATTGGCAGTCCAAAAGGCCTAAATAATGTCAATTGTGAGGATTTAAAGTTCCGTTTATCTTGGCCGTCACTAGATGGCATGAGCTGCTCTCAGATTCAAATTGAGATAGTGATAGAATCAGTATCTAAATTAAGTAAGGAGTAAATCCCAAATTTTCCCCAGTTCAATCAAAAGTCCTGGCGTCATGGGTGCACTGCTAAATAAATTGTAAAGAGAATTGAAACCCACCATATTTCAAAAACACCATCTCATTTGACTAAGCAGTGGCTGCCCAACGTAGTCACTCGAGCCCCAGACGTCGTATCTAATGGACGTTCGTTCAGGTGAGCCGTCCACATTTCTTCTTCCTCCCCCTCTTTTTCTTTGTTTAATCCGTACTTATTATGGACTATATGAAGTAATATTGTTGAGAGTTTAACGTAGTCACTCGAGCCCCAGACGTCGTATCTAATGGACGTTCGTTCAGTCCCCAGACACCGGCGACGTCGAAGTGTGCACGAGGCCTTCTCGTGGTATTGCCCGTAGACTCTTACATACACACTCACACTACCCATTAATTATTTTACAAACCGAAAATAGTTGATATGGTATTACTGATCCTATCAAGTGAACTTCTTTTTTCGTAGATAAGGAATAGGAATTTAAAAGTGATGTGATCTTGTAACGGAAAGGTGAAATTCAAATTCATTAACCGTTCTCTTTCTTTAATACTAATATGTTAGAAAAGTCGGGAGCGTGGAAGGGAACTTAGTGGTTGTGAGCAATAATGTGATATTTGAGTTGTACCTCGAGGCTAAACAAGCCCGAGTGATTGGGTATTCTTGGTGATTATATTTCTTTTTTTTTAATTATTTCCTCGAGGCTAGACAAGCCCGAGAGATTATGTATTTCTAGTGACTATATAGCATTGTTGATTATGAACTGTAAATAATACTGACTTGATGTGGGATTCTAGAAAATTACATGAGGAGGATACATTATATGGGTGAAAGATGAACACAAATAATCATTCTTATTGGTTCGAGGCTATGCCAGCCCGAACAGACAATTCATGCCCGTAAAAATGTCCCTGTCTTGAGGCTATTGTTGAGCCCAAGAGTAACGGCCAAAAAAGAAAGTAAAGTACCACAACTCCATACCTCGCGTGTACCAAATTGTTTTCGTCTGGTAATAATGTTAGAGGAATGATCACCCAAAAACCCTGGTAACATATACAATCTTCTCTCATACTAAAAAGGGTCATGTAATTAAAAATGTTTTGTGGAAATTAACAGAATTATTAAAGTAGAGAAAAGTATATATCATTTTCTTTTCTTTATTAGTATACCTAATCAAGGAAATTATGTCCTCAAGCCAAATTCACTCCCCTTCCAATTCAAGATTCTTTCGCTGATGGAACGACGACCACCCGTGGTACTGATTAAAACTAAGCTCGGCCCAAAACTACAAACGCTACCACAATTCTTTCTTTTTCATAAATATTTACTATAAACTGTTATACTAAGTCGAGTACCACTTGTCTATCCATGGATGAGTTGATCCGTACCCACAACAGGTAAGAATATAAATATCACTATCATTACACTGGTGAATACCGGTGGGATAAAAATTCTTATTGTTACAGAAAGCCATCAATTTATCAGTCATAACAATGTCCCCATCACCCAGGATGGTGGAAAGGGTGAAGGGGACGTCTGCTGTGCCGCAGTAATTTATAAGTGATGCCCTTTCACGAATAAATCGCCGACAGCGCAGGATGATATGACTGATAGATAACACCGTATCACAGATGTCACATTGCGGTGGGAATCGTGTTTCATATAAGGTTTCATGTGTGTTAGGGTGGTGGCATTGAGCTGCAAACGAGCCAACACTTTTTCTTCCAGGCGACTGGGACGGTTGGCAGTGGCCCAGTCGCCCAGGTACGGCTTACACGTTCGAATATTTAGTCTGGTCCACTGACCTTGCCACAGAAGATTTATTGATTTCTTTCCAAGAGAGAGACTCGACCGTAGATCACGAGGAACGTTCTAAGTCTCCTCGAGCTCTACAGCCGACTTTGCAAGTAAGTTAGTCTGCTCATTGCCGTAGATGCAACAATGACCAGGCACCCAGATCAGCGTGAATGACTTGTTGCATGAATGCAACTTATTAACGATGCGGCCCTGGATCTCGTGAGAATCCATAGTACAAGATGCAATTGCCTGAAAGGCTGATTTTGAATCTGAAAATATGACAAATGAGTCATTCCTAGAATTGAAAGCATAGTCTATGGCTTTGTCAATAGCAAAAAGTTCAGAGGTAAACATAGATGTATGAGTCAGCAACTGATACCTGAGGGCACATTCGGTCGACCATACACTTGCACCCACACATTCACTCGACTTGGAACCATCGGTGTACAAATGGTGGGACCCCAAGTGATGCACGATGATGTTACGAAACAAGTGGTGGACCTCCGCCTCCGGCGCCTTGGCCTTAGGTGCTGGGAGCCATGATACATCAATGGTAAAGCCGGGTGGCTCCCAAGGCGCTATATTTTTGAACACCAACTTGTCACAGTCACTGAGGTCCACACCAAGCTCCTGAGTCAGTAAGTGGTGGCAAATGGCAAGTGGCCGAAACCCCCCCCCCCGCAGAAGGTGGTGGTATTAACGCAGGGGAGGGTACAGGCCACATTGCCGATATTACTTTTCCTAAATGTTTGTTGTCCATAGGACAAGGCCAGGAGGTCATGACGAATACGGAGGGGAGGCACATTCACCTCCACTTCCATACGAGCTTCACGGGTACACCGGACAGCTCCAAGACACATTCACAAACATTCATTCTGCAACACATCCAATCCTTTCAGCATGGCATTGGATGCCGAGCCATACACCTGTGCGCCATAGTGTAGCTTTGATCGAATAAGGGACTTATACACCGTTAATAAAGATTTTCTGTCAGCACCCCATGTAGTACCCGTTAGGTACTTGAGGACTTTTACTGATTTATCACAACAAGCAAGCAAATTATTAACATGAAGTTTGAAGTTCAACCGACAATCAAAATGTATTCCCAGAAACTTTACAGAATTTTGAAAAGGTACCACCTGATTATCCAAAGTTAAACAAACTAGTTACGTTATGAGTCGTAAAAACTACAGCAGTACACTTAGGGACGGAAAACTTAAATCCCCACTGCAAGGCCCATTGGTGGATGGAGTCAAGGGCTGCTTGAATCCGCCCAGCCGAAAATTGTGCACTATGGGAAGAGTGCCATATTGCACAATCGTCAGCGTAGAGTGAGTATTTAACATTCCTCAGGATGTGAGCTGATGACAGAATATCATAGATCATAATACTAAATAATGTGGGACTAAGCACACTTCCCTGCGGCACCCCGTTTTCCTGGATAAATATATCTGATGTTATGTTACAGGGCAATTTGACAGAGAAAGTCCTGTCCCTTAAGAAATTTGAAATAAAAATAGGCAAATTTCCTCTTAAACCATAAGCATAGAGCTTCATTAATATACCGTGTCGCCATGTCATAGGCCTTATGGATGTCCAAGAACACCCCTATCATGAATTCTTTATTGGCAAATGCCTCTGAAATACAATGCTCCAAATTCATTAAATGATCTAGTGAACTTTTGTATTTACGGAAGCCACATTGTTGATCATTTAACAAATTCTTCGACTCTAAAACAAAAAGAAGCCTATTGTTTACCATTCGTTCCATGACCTTACATAGACAAGAAGTCAACACAATGGAACAAAATGAAGTGGGATTCATAAGACGACCATCCTCTTTGGGTATCAGTATGATGTGCGCAAAGTGTCATGCGTTTGGGAACGTTCGAGACGCCCAAATCTCATTGTACAGTGCTAACATCTTAATCAGGTTGGCCTGATTAACCCCTACACCACGGGCTTGTTTACCAATGACTTGCGTGTGCCGCGGGGTTATTTGGGCTCCGACAGACTCTCAAAAAATATTTGCCAAAAATCAGTTATTAGTCCTAGAATAATAAAATTACATATGCTTATGGCACATACCTTCAGCTTTCTCCTGGAATGATTGTTGAGCCTTCGTCGGTTACCGTAGGACTTGTGGAGACCTCTGAAGTAGGGTAACGAAGTCTCCACTTTACACTTCCCGACAACCCGTAATATGATTACCACAGCCAGATACAAACACTATAAACACTATTCTACAATTTTCAAGTAGTTTGGGATCCATACTAAAAAAAAAACACTGTGAAAGCAATGGAAATTACGAGCACATCTGATCGTCGCACTGGCACTAGTTCGCTCTTGGTAGTCTGTCATTTATTATTCATAAAACCCCTCACACTTTATATTTCTATTACTATATAACACTTATATATATCTACAGTCTTTATCCATAAGTTTCCTTCAGTAGTATTAGTTTATTGTCACTGTAGGGATTCAATTTCTTTCAGTAAAATACGTAGCATTCACTTTCTCGTCCTGTATACTGGCATTGAGAGTGAATGTCACTTTCATCTTCACTCTCATAACTCATAGCATTCAGACATGCTAGAGTGAAACTTTCACTTTCATTACTCCTAGGGTATATACTCGTATTCTTATAATACTACTCATTTACATTTCTATTTACGTTCTCTATTTTATTTACGTTATTTACATTTCTATTTTATTTACACTGTGTTGTGCACTGTCACTTGAAATAACTTATAAAACTATTTTCCATTGTTCACGTATATTTACATTCATTACTTTCACTTGCTGTTTACACATTATTTACAATTCCACTTGCACTGTTTTACTCAATAGAAAGATCGTAGTCACTCTTTTATCAATTGTCAGCCCTTTACCTCTTTCCACACGAGGTTTAGTAGGGGGTAAAGGTCACAGAGCCATTTGCATGGGGGTGAAAAAAGGCCTTGAAGTCAGCAAGATGAAACATACGTCCTCTCACTTCGGAAGATGAGAGTACACTGATAACGCAGGGCCAGCCAGCCTAGAGGCCTTTTTAGGGGTTATTCAGAGTTACCAATATTACTTCTTGAAACAGCTAAGTCTAGCACTGATATGATTGGCAGGAAATCTAGACAATACATTATAAATTTGGTAGTTCCAGGTGAATGTAAATATCACTTAGGCTTCTCCCTTCCCTCCTTACATGTATATTTATTACGAAAATAGATTAGAGGCCTACTTAGGAGATATATAATCAGAGCTACCAATGTTAAATCTTGAAACAGCTTTGTGAAGCACTGATATGATTGGCAGGAAATCTAGACAATACATTATAAATTAGGTAGTTCCAGGTGAATGTAAATATCACTTAGGCTTCTCCCTTCCCTCCTTACATGTATATTTATTACGAAAATAGATTATACGGCATATTTCAAGGGGAAAAAAACAGCGAAAATTAGCGAACGAGTGCATGTGAGGTGTTGTCAGGTGATAATTAGCCAATTCCAGGTGTATGGCACTCTCACTTACCTGATTTCTTTCTTGTATATATTATTTGGTATAAGAATACGACATAGGGCTTATTTCAATGGATTAAATCAGTTAAAATTTCATGGTAATATTTACTTAGCGTAGCATGGCCGGGCAGGCGAGAGGATAGGGTAATGGAGGGGGGGTAGGGAGGGGAGTCAAGAACGGGGAGAAATGGCTAAATTGTCAACAATGAATGGGAGTACAGATGAGATTAGGAGTGCTGACTAGTGTTGGACATTGTCAGTACTGATAGATGATACAAGCCCCCACTTGGAAGCCCGGGTGAATTCAAAATAACACAGAATCACAAAAGCGACGCCCTGCGGTATGATCCCTTGCTCCCAAGCGTCACGAAAGTGACGCCCCGCGGTATGATCCCTTGCTCCCAAGCGTCACGAAAGTGACGCCCCGCGGTTAAGGGGTTAAGATGCTGGATCATACCATACGTGATGGTGTCAGGTTCAGGGCTGGTGTCTTTACAGGATTTAAGGGCAAGGAGCAGTTCATCTAGCATAAACTCTTGATTGTACGGGGAGTCTACGTCTTCTGTGGCAAAGTCTATTAACTGTAGCTCAGCCGTGCGTTTATGATGTTGAAAACGCGGATCATAATTGGCTGAGCTACTTACATGAGAAAAACTCCTGGCGAGGATGTTAGCAACGTCCACGGGCTCGTCATAGATGGTGTTATTCACCTGCAGGGTGGTCACAGGGAAGTATGGGCCCTTATTATTCAATATTCTTATTGTGGACCAAACTTTACTTAATGGTGTTGTACGTGTCACTGTGGACACAAAGGACCGCCAGGAGTCACGTTTGGCCTCAGACCGTGCCTGTTTGTATGCAATAAAACTTTATTCAGTGGGCTGACTATCAAAATCCTGTATCTCCTATTGCGTTTTCTTAATACTTGTCGGCAATCCGGCGTCCACCAATGTGCTCTATGCTTTGCATGAACTGTAGTCTTGGGAATAGCAGCCTCAGCTGCATGTAATATGGAAGTAATTACATTTTCGACCTTAACATCTATGGTCTCCCCATATATATCTAAATTGGCAATCCTTGAGAAGGATCCCCAATCTGCTTTCTTATAGTTAAATTTTGGAGGTGAAGGGTCCAATACAATGTGGCGGTTATAAGAAAGACAGATGGGTAAATGATCACTTCCCAAGGAGGTGTCATAAGGGTCCCATGAGAAATCTTGATGTATACCAGGGGAGGCCAAAGATAAGTCAATGGCCGAAAAGTTACCAGTACGATCATCTACATGAGCCGCTCTGCCATCGTTCAGAAGACAGAGGTTGGACTGAAGTATTAGGTCGGCTCCTTGCTCCCCACGACCATCAATCCTCAAGTTACCCCATTGATAGTGATGGGCGTTAAAATTGCCCAACACTAACTTATTCACAGGAAAATGTTCAAATAGTGAATTTAAAGCATCACTATCAATGAGGCCATGTGGATGACAGTACAGAGAGCAAATAGACAGATACGTGTTATTAAACTTTACTCTGCACGCAACAACTTCCAGAGTAGAATTTAGAATCACTTCCGTTTGTGGGTGTGATCTGTGTGTGTAAATGGCAACTCCGTGACCTTCATATCTTCTATATGAGTGGTAGTGTTGGAACTGTGGAGGATCAGGATGATCCTCCAGGCGCATCTCCTGTAAACAAACAACGTCTGGCCTGTGTAGTGAAAGCAGGATAGCTATATTGTGTAATTTATTCCTAAGACCCCTACAATTCCACTGTAACACAGTGAATGCGGCGTTTTAAAATTTATGTTGGGGGCCAGTGTGCTTTGTCTTTTTTTGTCACCCGCCAGCAGGCGAGCGACTACCGGGGGACCTTTCCCGGTGCTTGTTTATAGAAACCTCCATATTTTCATCAATTACTAGGTTCCCTGACTCCCCCAAGGAAGAGCTAACCTTTCTCTCCCTTGTTGGGTTGGGAACTGGAAGAACATGAGGACGAGACTGTTTTGTGAGGGTGGTCATGTTACTTTTACTAGACTTGTCTGACTTCGGTTTAGGCCATACTGATGGAGAGGCAGCAGCAGCCTGAGAACAGGTTGAAACCTTAGGGATGTCAGTGAAAGAGTTGGAGTGGACAGGAGGCCAAGATGGAGAGGTACTGTGAGTGGCAGGAGGTAGAAGGACAGGGCCAGTCTGCATCTCGACAGAGCACATCACAGGATGGGACATACCGCTGAAGCATAGGACTTATTCGGCGTGGGAGTTGCATGCAATTCCTTCACCTTTTTCCTAGCTTCGTAGTAGGAAATGTCCTCAGTTGCCTTCACTGTGCAGACCTCCTTCTCCTCCTTCCACTTGGGACAGTCCCTAGAGGAAGTGGAGTGAGCGCCCTTGCAGTAAGAGCAACATACCGTCTCAGATGTGCAATGTTCCGCATCATGACCTTGGCTTGCACACTTGCCACACACTGGCTGGGAAGCCCGACAAGTCTTGGCACCATGCCCATACAACTGGCATTTCAAACAACGAAAAGGGTTGGGGATATATGGCTGCACATGAACAATTTCATAACCGATTTTTATTTGGCTAGGCAGCGACACTTTACCAAAAGTCAAAGCGATTGTTGCAGTCTTTGTCCTGACACCTTTCAAAAATCTTGTTATGAATTTAGCATCAATGACATCTTGCTGAGAGAGTTCCTCTATGATCTCTTCCTCACTCATCACCATGAGATCCCTGCAAGTGATAACACCCTTGCAGGAATTCATGGAAGTTGGGATCTTGGCTTCGACATCATAGCAGTGAAACTTGTGCAACTTCAGCAAGTCCTTTACTTGAGATGAGTTACAAGTCTATATGAGGAGGTCTCCGTTCCCAAGTTTTTTTACTTGTTCAACCACCCCAGCACAGCCATCAATGACCTTGATCATGAAGGGATTGAGACTGTTCAAGGGAATGGAACCTAAAGCAGTGATTACATACTCGGCATTATTTATAGGGACGTCACGAGGCAAACGAGTCTGGGGCCGTTCTGTCTGGGGGCTGTCTGTCCATTGATCAGTCAGGGGTCGGTCAGGACCACCTCCCCCCCTGAAGGAGGGGGAGGCAGCAGGGGCGTCCGCCACAGTGACCACTTCCCCCTAAACGGGGAAGTGGAAAGAGAAAAACGACCAAGGGACAAATTACCCGGGGAAAATAGTCTGAGATTACCCTCTCAAACCACTCTCGGGAGGACGCGTCTGTATCTCACACCCCAGAGCGATCAGCAGGGGGTACACTCCAGAGGTGAGCAAGCAGAGGGGATCTCAGTAAGTAGATATAGACACCTACTATATCTCTAATAGGCCTGGGAGGAAAATGAGATCTAGCTAACCTAAGTTTATTAAGTCTATGTACAAAACTATTGCCGGTGAGGCAGCCCTAGAACGCTAGAGGAGAGAACAATGAATACACGTCTGAGCTCTCCACGACCATCCATCAAGTCCCCGACTAACCCTAGAAAACAGGGACTGGATTCACTAAGCATTTAAGGCGCCGGATCTCCTAACAGTGCCTAGAGATACGGTGCTGAGGCAGAATCGGTCATTCACAAAGCACGGGCGCCACCATCTTGCACCAAGATCTGGCGCCGGAAGTTAAGCGCTTGGGGGACATACCTTAATCTACATCACAACCCGGAGTCAGTGTGTTTATCAAGTATGCAACCTCTCGGCCTATCGTTTGCCTTTGTCCCTCTTCACTTCTAATCAACGTCGTAAAAGAAGAAATTGAACAGACAGAAAGATAAAAGATGTGCCATGATCGTTTTTAGTGCTGCTAAGAACTCTGCCAATAATTATTTCTTTGCAAGGCAATACGAATGTGTCAAAAACAAACATGCCACCGGGAAAGCCTCCACTGAGGCCGCTTGGGCAGTCAGCTGCTGATGTTTATTGTACAGCGATGGAGCTTGTGGCTATGTATTTAGCTCACCGACATTTAAGTCAAGAGAGATGGTTCAGAGACCCATTAGACCCTCTCCAAGTGCCTGGTGAGCATTTGCAACGGTATTAAAGGTTTCCACGACATGAAATCTGACTTTTGGCAGTTCATGGGTTAATGGATGTGCTAAACAATGACGGTTTGATATACTAAGGTAATTAAACTTACTGTATATGAAGACAATAACTTTATTTCAGACATGGCAGTGGAATTAAGGTGTTAAATAAAACTAACAAACAATACCTAAACAAAGCCTATGCGATACAAACCATTTCATGCATCAATATACTGGATAAGGTAACAAGGAAAATCAAAAGGAATGACTTGTTTAACAATAGAAATGCTCAACATTAGACCAAATCAAGATTATTACTGATTTATGGGATCAATTTTATCCTTTGGGATATAGGAAGCTTTTCTAAGGTAATTGCTTACAAGACCAAATTATTCTTAGTCATTGATGCCAAAAACATAACCCACCTCCCTCCCCCCCCCAAAAAAAAAATGAAATGAATTCTTAGTTTTAGACTTTTATGATCAAGATAACCAAAGTGTTATAATCAAACCTTACCTCTACCAGTAACGCCTCATGAATGGGTTAGGTTTGTTTGATATGGTAAGTTAGAACAAACAGCTTGCATCCTCACAGGCACTATGTAACTAACAACAGAAAAATGCATTTTTTTTTTTTAATATCTAAAGTTTTCTTTGCCTACCTCATTGCCTTGGCTGCCTTCCCCTTAACTTGTGATCTGAAATCACGAAATTTCTTCCTCACTTCATTGCTCTCCCTTTTCACTGTGCTAACACTCTTCACCCTATAGGTAATAGTTTCTTTGCTTTCTTTGTAATGTTTGTGTCTACAGTCGTTCTATTTTATGAAGGCAGTTTGGGTGGGGCGCTCTGGGACCTCACTCTGTTAGATCTGTTGCCACATCGTCGCCACACACGTTCTCTCTCTCTCTCCCTCATATTTGTATTAACTTCTACTAAATGTATTTTCTTTATTTTTTCTCTTGTCTTCGACTTTTATTCCACACCACCCCTGAGGTAAAAGTCTATAGACGAGTTTTATATATATATATATATATATATATAGCTTCCGTGGCGGGAGACTGACCAATTATGCCCCGCTCACGCAGGGCTATCCCTCGTGTCACAACCTGACAACGTCGCAAAAGCAACGCTGACAAGTCTTATGAGATTTATACTATACTATAGCTTTTTTATTGAATTAATCTATACGGAGTGTTTAAAATTCATTTATAAGTAGTTACTAGCTCAAAAAAGGAGAGAGAGAGAGAGAGAGAGAGAGGTAAGCACAAATAATTACACGTGTGTCGGCGGCGATGTGTCTACAGAGCTAACAGTGTGAGGTCCCAGATCGTCCCACCCAAACTGCCTTCATAAAACAGAACGACTATAGTGAGGGAAAAAAAAAATTGTTTTGGAGACTTCATTAATCAAAACTAAGAGGGTAAATTTTTCTTTTATTGTCGTTTCCTTTTTTTTTTTTCATATATATTTTTTTTTTTTGTAGTTCATCTGAGTGTTTTGAGGCCTCATTTATGTGCAAATGAATAATAACCATAATATGACTATGACAATATTGCAATAATTGTCCGTAAATACAGCAGGAACACGAAAACAACAGAAAGGCCACAATAGAAGTCGGCTGGTGGGCAGTCTCCAAGAGAGTCTATTTTGTTCCAATAATGTTACAGGAGCTTTCAGTTGGCAACATAAGTATAAGTGTTTTAAATAAATAACAATATATTACTATTAGATTTAATAATAATAATATTGTATTTCCGGTACTATAAGTAAAATATAAGCCAATAATATTACATCTTCCTTTTTATACTAAAAGAAAACTTCAATAAGGTAAAATTGGAAAGATATCCTTATAAATAAAAGATGCTTGTGAAATTACTAAACATATCATTATTGTAACTCAAGTTTACCTGGTGGACGAACAACTCTTCCAGACCTAGTTATAGTCACATTTTCATCTGTTGGCAAATCATGGATTTCAGGATAACCAGGGGTTCTTACAGGTACAGTATGTGACTGTGTAGGGACTCTAGACTTGGGTAACGATACATGATTATAATTCTGAGGGGTAGAAGGCCTAATACTAACTTCATTATCTAATTCATGACTCTTACATAGGGGAGGGGACTCTTTAGTTCTAATCAGATGCCTTCTATTCCTTCTGTATATCTGACCAAAGTTGTCCTTCACCAAGGAAGACCTGGGAGCCACCACAATCCCCTTTTTAGATTCCTTACTTTGGCCATCATTAATCCTAACCACATCCCCCTGTTTCAGATCAATTAAAGGTTTGGCATTCTGATCATAGTAGAATTTCTGTTTACCTTGGCATTCTCTTAACATTCTTTTAATGATTACATGGTCTTGAGTTTCTGGTTTCAGCAATCCAGGAGCTGTGGGGAGAGTGGTACGGGTTCTGCGGCAAAACAACAACTGAGCAGGACTGACATCTCCAACTATGGGAGTATTTCTATAATCTAGTAAACTCTGATACAGATCACCACCATCCCGTATTGCTTTCATCATAAGTTTCTTTATAGTCTAAACACTTCTCTCAGCTAGTCCATTACTTTGAGGATATCTAGGGGAAGAGGATGTGTGTTGGATACCATAAAATTTACAGAATTGCTCAAACTCTTTAGCAGTAAACTGAGGTCCATTATCACTGTGTATAGTTTCAGGTATACCATGCCTCGCAAACTGACGCTTACAGCATTTTACTACACTACTAGCATGGGTTGTTTCTAATTCATCAACTTCCACAAACTTGCTGTAGTAATCAACAAGGATTAGGTATGATTTGCCATTTAGCTCAAACAGGTAAGCACCTAACTTTTGCCAAGGTAAATCAGGTACTGGGTGAGGCATCAATGATTCTTTCACTTGTTGGTTACTGAAAGCATTACAAGTATCACAAGAACTAATCAGATCTTTCATTTCTCCATTCATTCCAGGCCAATATACAAGGTCCCTAGCTAATCTTAAAGTTTTCTCAATACCTTGATGTGACTTATGCAGATTCCTCATCACTTTATTTCTCAGCTCTTTAGGTACAATTACTCTATCCATCTTACTTAACAGTCCATTAGAATAACTAATCTCTTCTCTAAAGTTCCATTAAGAATATATTTCTACTGGGGTTTGATTCTTACTATCAGGCCATCCTTCAAGAGTGTATTCCTTTAGCATCTGCAGAGTAGGGTCATCCTTGGTTTTCTGTTTCAATACCTCAACTTCCAGTCCAGTACCAACATTCAAGTCCATGGAAACTACATTAACATTAACTTCATCAAAGGATTTATCAAGTTCCTCAGACCAGTTGACTCTACTCAGAGCATCTGCTACATACATCTCTTTACCTTTATACTTTACCTCAAGAGTATATTTCTGAAGTCTGAGCAACATTCTATGTAACCTTGGAGGAGCTAAGGAGAGAGGCTTCTTAAAAATGGTTTCCAATGGCCTGTGGTCTGACTCGACAATAACATCTGATTTTCCATATATGTAAGAGTGAAATTTCTCTACACCAAATACAATGGCCAGAAGTTCTTTCTCAATTTGAGCATAATTTTGCTGTGTTATAGTGAGTGAGGTAGCTGCATAAGCAACTGGTTTATCATCTTGCAAGATACAGGCCCCTATTGCATATCCAGACGAATCTACAGTTAGAGTTACAGGTTTTCGTACATCATAAAATCTCAGAACAGGAGCCTCACTAACTAGTTTCTTTAATTTCTCAAAACATTGTACTTGTTCATCACCCCAGTGGAAGTCAGCATCCTTCTCTAATAATCTTCTTAATGGTTCATTTATGTTTGACAATCTAGGAATGAACTTGGGTAAATAGTTAACCATACCCATGAATCTGAGTTCAGTTTTGTCCTGAGGAGGTGGAAATTTTGTAATAACCTCCACCTTTCTAGGATCAGGCTTCAATCCATCAGGGGTAAGAACATGACCTATATATTCTACCTGATCTGTCTTTAATTTCAGTTTATTTGAGTTTAGCTTCAAATTTCTTTCTCTACATCTCTGTAGCAGTCTTCAGTCTTTCATCATGTTCTCTCTCGTCACTTCCGTATACTAAAATATCATCCATTATAACCTCTACACCTTCTAAATCATCAAACATCTCCTGCATCTTCCTTTGATAGATTTCTGGAGCTGGACTAACACCAAAACCTAAGCGCAGATACCTGTACCTACCAAAGCATGTGTTGAAAGTGAGAAGTTTTGATGACGCTTCATCTAATTCTAACTACCAAAACCCTCTGGTGGCATCAAGGACAGAAAATACTTTAGCATTTGACAATCTAGTGGAGATTTTTTTCAATGGTAGGAAGGGGATAATGTTGTCTCTTTAAAGCTTTATTGAGATCTCTAGGGTCTATGCACACTCTGAGTTTGTCACCTTTCTCAACTATCACGATACTATTTACCCAGTCAGTTGGTGTACTTTCTTTTACAACTACTCCATTTTTCTCCATTTCATCTATTCAGAGGAGTAGACTGTAGCACCAGTCGAGCAGGGCAGTACTCCCGAGGTGGATGGAAAGCTGATGACAGGGAGTGCTGGAGCTCCCGTTTCATCAGCCCTCAGGACTAGTTCCTGACCATCCCCCTTTGCTGAACTTTTTCAGTGTCTCAGTTACACAGAGAGTAGGCCAGCATGCTCTCCAGTACAAATTTCTCTAACTATCTACACCAAACTACATGCACAGTACACACTACACTTCCTATTCTAAATTCAACAAAAATGGCGTCTTTTAATCAAGCCTCGGAGTCCCCAGGGGGGGGGAACATAAATGCCCCCACCGTCCGCCCCTCTCCCGGTGACGACTCGAGGTGCCTGGAACCACTGTCTGACTCTCTTCTTCATTTCTGCAACATTCGCGGCCTTTCCTCTAACTTTCGCTCTGTTGAGCACCACCTCTCCTCCTCTAAACCTCACCTTCTTTTTCTAACGGATACTCAGCTGTCTGAGGCAACTGACAGCAAACCCTTTTCTGTATCCTCCTACTTTCTCTATACTCATTTCAAAGCCAAAGGTGGCTGTTGTGTATACATACGCAACGACTTATCTTGCTCTCGTGTTCCTGAACTTGATTCTTCTGAATTCTCCACACTCTGGCTTCGGCTTTCATGTCATTCTCTGACTAAATATATCTGTGCTGTTTACTTATCCCCTAATTCTACTGACTATCAAAAATTCTTCGACTATCTTACTTCTACGATGGAACACATTCTGTCCATTTCTCCTTTCTCTGAAATCTCCATTCTTGGAGATTTCAATGTTCACCACCACCTTTGGCTCTCCTCTCCTTTCACGGATCCACCTGGTGAACAAGCCTACATCTTTTCTATCCTTAATGACCTAGAGCAGCTTGTACAGCACCCTACCCGTATCCCTGACCGCCTTAGAGAAAGCTTCAACATACTTGACCTCTTCCTCACAACTAATCCTTCTGCTTACTCTGTTAATCTTTTCTCTCTGTTGGGCTCCTCCGATCACAACCTTATTACCTTAACCTGTCCTCTCACTCCGGTATGGCCTGTGGACCCTCCATGGAAACGTCGTCTGTGGCATTTTGGAGCCGCGGACTGGGAGGCCCTCAGGCAGTACTTCTTTGATTTTCCCTGGAATGATTATTGCTTCCATGGCCGTGAGCCATCTGAGTGTGCCTTGCTCATTACGGAGGTTATTCTCTCGGGCATGGAAGCATACATTCCTTTCTCATATCCTTTGACTAACGCAAGAAAGCCTTGGTTTAATCATGCTTGTTCTAATGCTGTCCGCAACAAGGAGAAGGCCTACAAAAGGTACCGGAGCCAACCCACCCCTGAATCACATCATCTTTACGTTTCTGCCCGGAATCGTGCTAAGTCTGTTCTTTGCTCTACTAAAAATAATTTCATCCATACTAAATGCTCTCAACTCTCCAACTCGAATTCTTCCCGCTCCTTCTGGCACCTTGCCAAAAATCTTTCTAACAACTTTACCTCATCATCCTTCCCTCCTCTTTTCTACTCTGATGGATCTGTAGCTATTTCTTCTACTGATAAAGCAGATTTCTTCGCACAGACTTTCTCCTCCAATTCCACCTTAGACGATTCCGGTGCTGTTCCTCCATCACTTCCCCCCTCTGACTTCCTCATGGCTGACATTAAAATTTCTTCAGTTGATGTATTTTCTGCCATCACTGGCCTCAGTACTAACAAGGCATATAGGCCTGATGGGGTCCCTCCTGTTGCTCTCAAGAACTGTGCTTCTGTGCTTACACCCTGCCTAGGCAAACTATTTCGCCTTTGTCTGTCAACTTGTACCTTTCCTTCTTGCTGGAAGTTTGCTCTCATTCAGCCAGTCCCAAAGAAGGATGACCACTCTCAACCCTACAACTATTGTCCAATTGCTTTAACGTCCTGTATTTCAAAAGTTTTCAAGTCAATTCTTAATAGAAAAATTTTAAGGCATCTTTCCTATCACAACCTTCTTTCCGATCATCAGTATGGGTTCCGTCAGGGACGCTCCACTGGCGATCTTCTCACCTACCTTTCAGACTCCTGGTCATCCTCCTTTCGGGACTTTGGCGAAAGCTTTGCCATTGCACTTGACATCTCAAAGGCTTTTGATCGAGTCTGGCATAAATCTTTAATTTCCAAACTGCCCTCCTATGGTTTCTATCCTTCTATCTGTGCCTTCATCGCTAGCTTCCTTTCTGGTCGTTCTATAGCCGCTGTTGTAGACGGCCATCGTTCTTCTCCTAGATCTAGCAACAGTGGTGTTCCTCAGGGCTCTGTCCTATCACCAACTCTCTTCCTTTTATTCATCAATGATCTTCTAAGCTGTACATCTAACCCTATCCACTCATACGCTGATGACTCCACCCTTCACCTTTCCATTCGATTCCTGCAAAGCCCATCTCAACAGTTACTTCAACAAACAAGGCATGAGGCTATGGCACACCTAATGTCTGACTTGGCTTGTATCTCTGACTGGGGTAAAAATAATATGGTTGTCTTTAATGCATCTAAGACTCAGTTCTTACACCTATCAACCCGACAAAATCTTCCACAGGTATACCCACTAATGTTTAATAATATTCAGCTTAATCCTGCATCATCCTTGAACAGGCTTAGGGTTTCATTTACTCGGGACTTATCTTGGAAAGATCATATTACATCTCTTGTAAAATCTGCTTCCAAGATATTGGGTGTGCTAAGTCGACTCCGCTCTTTCTTTACCCCTGCACAATTGTTGACTCTATACAGGGGTTTTATCCGCCCCTGTGTGGAGTACAACTCTCATGTGTGGGGAGGCTCCCCTCATACAGCTCTTCTCAATTGGGTGGAGTCAAAGGCTTTTCGTCTCATTAACTCTCCTCCTCTTTCTGACTCCCTTCAACTTTTGTCTCTTCGCCGCACTGTGGCATCTTTATCTCTTTTGTATCGCTACTTTAATGGTCACTGCTCCTCTGAACTGTCTGCCTGCATTCCTCCACCTCTACGACGGGCGCATAGCACCCGTGTGGCAGCAAACTCTCATCCCTTTTCTGTCCAACTCTCTAATGCAAGAATTAACCGTTACTCCCAGTCTTTCATTTATGCAACAGGTCAGCTCTGGAACTGTCTCCCTCTGTCTGTATTTTCTGCTGCCTATGATCTCCAGTCTTTCAAACACAGTGTGTCCGGGCATCTCAAAATGATCGGATCTTGAATTTGGCTCTCTGTTGTATTTTGTTTTTCTCTTGGAGGGAACTGTTACTGCGGACTCATGGCCTTCTTCCTCGCATTAAAAAAAAAAAAAAAGTGCTACAGGTACTTTCCTTGGAGGATGCACTACAGGGCTTACACTGGGATCCACCTCTAGGTGAACTCTACCTTCAATGCAGCATAACCCTTGAAAAACATCAGCATATTCTGAAATCAGTGACTTCATCGACACTGGTATTGCAGATTGTTGACTTTGCCGTTACTTGTTTCATAAATTTAACAACACCAAGAAGTTCACAGGCATTCCTACTTAGCAGAGGCTTACAATCAAGATCAACAATATGAAACACAAGTTTGTACCTTTGACTATTATGCAGGCATTCAATCCAAATTTTACCAACTGGAGTAACTTTATCTCCTGCAAAAGACACAAGAACAGTCTTGGTTTTACCTAGTGTTGGTTTGGGCTTCATCATATCAAAAATCTTCTTTGGTAGCACACTAACCTCAGCACCAGTGTCAATCAAAGCCCTAAATTCACATTGATGATCTGGAAACTCAAGTTCTATTAAATCATTATTTCTTACCAGACTTACAGTAGTTTATATTGGAGGATTTACTCTCAGCACACAGATAACCCACTGTCTTATCTTGATACTCATCAGACCCAGAGGAGTAATCCTGTTCCACACATGCGTTCCTTACGGACTTACTTCGGGGCTTGCGTTGTCCTTGGGAGGTGCATTTAATCTTGAAATGGCCCCGTCGCCCGCACTTGTGACATTCTTGATCAGCAGCAGGGCGGAATCGGCGATTGAATACGTGCTAGAATCCACAGAACTTGCAGCTTTGTGCATCGATTGGATTGGGTTCACTTCCATTCCTCTTGGTATTCCTTGCATTGGTCTTGGTGGCTTTACTTGTAACATTAACAGTGGACTGGAAAGCTGCATTGAATTCCTTTAGGTGTTCCTCATTAACTTCATGGGTCCGGCACTGGTTCAGAACCTCTTCTAAACTAGGATCATCAATTCTCAAAAGTCTGCTCCTTGAAGTATCATCAATTATACCACAAATAACTCTGTCTCTTAATAATTCGTCATGCAGGGTACCATAGTTACAGTTCTTGGCCTTCTTAGGTCTGTGACGAAGCTATCAATACTCTTACCTGGCTGTTGTGTCCCTGTATTAAACAAATATCTCTCTTATGTGGTATACTTCTTTGGTTCAAAATGCAAATTTAAACTAGCCACTAGCTTTTTGTAGTCTTTCTTTTCCTCTTCAGACACAGGAAGTGTGTTGTAGATGTCCAGCAGCTCACGACCACCACAGTGAAGGAGTAATGCAACCTTAACTTCATTCATCTTACCTTCTTTTTCAGAGCTAATTAGGTATATTTCGAATTCCTGGATAAATCTCCTCCAGTTCTCAGCAGAGCTACCTTCCAAAGAAAGAGGACCTGGCAGGCGATTATGGTCGGCCATCTTCACTTGCTAACAATAACAACAACAACGAAGACCTAGGCTATCTTGTTACAGCTATTTCACGGAAAACCCTCTTCTTCCGGTCATAATTAGCTTATTCGGGAGACATTCGAGGAAACCCCACACCTGACACCATGCAATAATTGTCCGTAAATACAGCAGGAACACGAAAGCAACAGAAAGGCCACAATAAAAGTCGGCTGGTGGGCAGCCTCCAAGAGAGTCTATTTTGTTCCAATAATGTTACAGGAGCTTTCAGTTGGCAACATAAGTATAAGTGTTTTAAATAAATAACAATATATTACTAATAGATTTAAGAATAATAATATTGTATTTCCGGTACTATAAATAAAATATAAGCCAATAATATGACAAATATGATCGGAAATATTCGTAAACGTGGAAACTGCCTACTCTAAGTGTTTAACTAAACCTAACCTAACCTAGCTTAACTGTATCTAATAATTTAATCTACCCTAACCTAACCTAACCTAACCCAGCCTAACCTAACCTAACCCAGCACCCAACTGGGAAACGAAATCATCCTTTCAGTATGTTGAGCAAGATTCGGTAATATTCATTTGCACACAATAAAACATACAGGCATACACTATATTCATTCATTCATTCATTGCCAGACGCCACGCATCCCAGACGGGGTGGCCAAGGGCTTAGAGTTAATTGTTTTACAGGGAGGGGCACTAATCCTCCACCAACCCCACTTTGACGTAGGGATGCCAACAGCATCTGGTGTTCCCAGGCGGTCACCCATCCAAGTACTAACCAGACCACAAATCCACTGGGTATGGTAAGATCGCGCTCTAAAGAAACGGCTGGTAAAGGAAAGAAATACCACTGAGAGTTCGTCACTTGAAAGGTTAGGACGTTTCTCGTTTTGTTCTGTTGGACTTTGAGTTTTTATTTCCACTATATATTTCGCTAAAAGAACTTGTCTTGAGTTAGTTTCTGATGTCACTTCCTTGGGTTGAGGACTGTGTTTTGTGTGTTGTGCATGCTCTCCCCACTGCGCTTGTGTTTACCTTAGGGAGACAAACAGCTGATATCAGGGTTCGCTCCGTGATTGGTTGATCATGACAAAGCCTCACTTGTAAGATTCTCTGTCATTGGCTAAGCAGAAATCAGCTGATGACGGCCGATTTAAGGCACGTACAACTTACGGCCGGGGTACGGCGCCGTAAAAAAATTTAGTGAATACCAAACTCTGGTGAGAGATACGGCGCCACAGGAGTGCGTAATCTGAGGTGCCAGATCTTGCTCAGGCACCTGAAATTACAACCATGTTAGTGAATCCAGCCCCAGAACTCCACATTAACTCCCTTCAACTCGAAAACCCTTATATGAAGTATCGAATAGTGTGACTCAATCCAGTATTCAACATGAATCATGCTTCACTAAACTCGAAGACTCAAAGGGCTATCACACAGGAGACTCGTGGACGTCCAAACTGGCCGTGGACGTCCAAACTTGCCCCCGCGGGAGGGTCGTGGATGTCCACGGTAGGAAGGCCGCCTGACCCATTCGTGGACGTCCACGGTCACCGTGTACGTCCACGACTTGGTGGTCTCCTTCTTCTCTATGGAGTTTACATGTAGTGTGTGTCCTCTGCTTTTGAACTCTGTAGGCTGTTCAGGTGATATATTATGATTAATTCAAAACCGCCAGTAAACTTTGTACATTTAATATTTTTGTTTGTCATAGAAACTTTTCATATATACCAAAATGTGGTAAATATGATGGAATGTGGATTGATTATTTCCAAGAGAGGCCCGCGCACGTTTGAAAGGCATACTCAGGAAGAAAGCACTACGGTGCAGATTTCTATACTGGCTGCTTTCTTCACTCCGTGGGAGCCATTCTCTCATCCACAGTGCCCTCCTTCTCCCCCTCCTTTGTCTTCTTGCAGAGGCTTCTTCCTCATCCTGCAGGGTTAGGACTGCAGCACCCATTGCAAAAGTCACAATCTGGTTCATGTCCATTGTTGTTGCTGATAAAAACGTCGTCTGCCAGGGAGTTGGTAGTGACCTCCCAGTCACATGGGGTGAACTTGATAAAGAAGGAGGTGGCCGTCGACGTCCACCGTGTGATATGGTATGGACGTCCAAGCTCAGTTTGGACGTCCGTTTTGTGCTACACAAACTGTTCACGGGTACCCGTGTGATACCTGCTTCAGGCACCACGAACAAGCAAGTTTCGAGTAAATGAACCAAAAGTTAAAATATTCAACCAACAAAAATTGATATATAATCCGAGTACCCTAATTTCCCTCGAATTCATTCTATTACCAAGATTTATTCTCACAACCCTCCCCCAACAAGCATCTATCACAGATAAACAAGAAATATCCTTAATTTTCAGCCCTGCTCAGAATATCTGCTCTAATACTATCAGTCCCAGCAACATGAACTAACCTGAATTTGAAGGACTGTATATTCAGGGCCCACGTTGTTAATCTGTTAAAAGGTTCTTTGCTTTATTCAAGTAAACCAAAGGTCTATGATCAACTTCTAGAATGGATTCTTTCCCAGTAAGATAATATTCAAACCTTTTTACACCAAACAGAACAGCAAGACACTCACGTTCGTTGATGGAATAGCTTTTTTCCCTATTCAAAAGTTTGTGACTGGCATAGGCAACTGGAAAAGGAATATCCTCAAGGTACTGCAACAGAACAGCACCAAGTCTGCATTCCGAACCATCGCTTCTGAGGACAAAGAGGATATTAGCATCAGGCAATTTTAAAACTGGATCACTTGATAGAGTCAACTTAAGGTCTTTAAACTTGTCTAACAATTCCTTAGTCCATACAAGTGGTTCTCTGATATCTTTCTTCAACAAATCAGACACGGGACCAGAAAGGTCCGAAGCTTGAGGATTAAATATTCTGTAGAAAGAAGACAAACCAAGGAAGGATCGAAGAGTTTTCTTTGTTTTAAGTGGGGGTGCGTTCATCAATGACTCATCCTTATCATACTGGAGCTTTAGATATGTTCCATCAACTATGAATCCCAAATACCTAATCTCCTGAAAACCAAACCTACATTTACTTGGGTTCACTGTCAAATTATGCACATGTAGATGCTCCAAAAATTTTTGATGGAGTCCAAGTGTTCCTCCCAAGTCTCTGAATATATATAAACATTATCAAAAGAAAATGCAACGTTGACCAGACCTGTTAAAACCAAACTCATCAACCTGATGCATGTAGCACAAGCCGTAACAACACCAAAGGGCATTCTGCAAAACTCCATCAACCCACGATGAGTAGGGAAAGCAGTCAAAGGCCTTGCCAGTTCAGTAAGAGGCACCTGGTAGTAGGCCTCTGGTAGTAGCTCCACTAAATCTATGTAGGTCTTCCTCAGCTGTGCAGGCAGGCTCAGCATGAAACTTTGTAATTACATTCAAAGCCCTATAATCAATAGCCATTCTATAAGTACCATCTGGCTGAACATCGCTACAGGTGAACACTGGGAAGAGTCTGAATGTCTAATTATTCCTAGCTCGTAAAGCTTGTCTTCTTATTCAAAATGTTTCTGTAACTGAATAGGAATTGGATAAATCTTTGGAGTTATTCGCTCAGAGGTGATAAGAGTTATGCCATGCTTCAGCAACGAAGTACATCCTGGTTCTGCTGGAAATACCTTTGGGAAGAAAGAAATCGGATCCTTATTATTCTCTCGCTGTTCCCGACTTAAACTCACTCAAATTTCTGGACCTTCAGAATCTGAATGCTCATCAATGTCTGAAGACTGAACACAACCATCTGGTGTTAGAGGAAAAGAATCAAATTCCCTATCTTCCTGCACTTCCTCATCCACTACACAAAACTGAACAATCCCCAGTGGTTCACCTGATGGTAAGCCACTCTCTTCATCAATGACGTAAGCTTGAGCAACGGTGGCCCCCCGATGGTTCCTTTTAAGTAGTTAGCATGGTAAAACTTACTTCATTCTATCTATCTATCTATTGCCAGACACCTCAATCCCGTTTGGGGTGGCCACAAACAAATCTCCTCCAAGTTGCCCTGTCCCCCGCCATTTCACTGCCCTACTTCCAACTCACACACCCCTCTCTCATATACCTCTCCACCCCATCCCTCCATCTCATCCTCGGCCTCCCCCTCCCTCTTTCCCCCTCCACCTCACTCACGTACACTCTCTTCGTCAGTCTTTCACCCTCCATCCTCTCCACATGGCCAAACCACCTCAGTATGTTCCTCATAACGCTTCCTATCACATCCACATCCACACCACAACGCTCCTTTATATCCTCATTCGTCAGCCTGTCTCTCCATGTGACTCCACAGGCTCATCTTAAATAACTCATTTCCACTGCTCTCACTCTTGACTTGTGTCCTTCCAACAACGTCCAAGCTTCACTTCACAATACTGTCATGTAGTAACTTTTTCACTTCCATGCTCACTTCCCTGTTTCTTATCACTGCTTTCAAAGAACCAGCAACCTTTCTTCCCTGCTGTACCCTTTCAAGCACTTCACCCTCCAAACCTCCATCCTTACTCATCACACTACCCAAGTACTTAAACGTACTCACATTTTCCAATTCCTCACCATACAACCTCGCTGTACATTCACTGACTTAACCTCTCTCAAAGACCATCACTTTACTCTTCCCTACATTCACCTTTAGATTCCGTTTCTTACACACTCTCCCAAACTCATCCACCAAGCCTTGCAGCTCCCCTTCGTCTTCACTCAACAACACAGTATCATCTGCAAACAACAGCACAGGGAGTTTCCAAACACTATCCTCTCTCACCAGTGCCACTCCAACATCCACTACCCTACCTTGTACCTCTTTTATTACCCCATCCATGTACAGATTGAACAACCATGGAGACATGACACATCCCTGTTTCAACCCAACTTTCAAAGAGAAAAATTCACTTAGTTCACCATCCACACGCACTGCAGCCTTCACACCACCGTACATACTCTTCACAGCATTCAACAACTTCCCATCTACTCCATATATTCTTAACACTTTCCACAATCCTTGTCTATCCACCCTGTCATATGCTTTTTCCAAATCCATGAAAGTCGCATACAACTTCTTTCCCTTCTCTAGAATTTTTCCACTAAAGATCTAAGAATGAATATCTGATCTACACAACCTCTTCCCTTCCTAAAGCCTCCCTGTTCTTCTCCAACTAATTTCTCTGTTCTTTCTCTAACTCTGTCAATAAGTATCCTACCATACACTTATCCTATTACACTAAGAAGACAAATGCCCCTATGATTACCACACACTTCTTTTTCCCCTTTTCCTTTGTACAAGAGAATAATTATACCTGACTTCCAACCCTCCGGGTCTCTACCTTCCTCCCAGGCCAATCTGCTCATCTTCCACATCCATTCTACTACTACCTCTCCCCCATGCTTCAGCATTTCACCACACACTCCATCAATTCCTGGGGCTTTCCCCAATTTAACTTTCTTCATTGCTTCCACAACTTCTATCCTACTGATTTCTTCCTGTCTTCTCACCTCCCTCCTTCTCCCAGCCATTCCCCAGCCACTTATACTCGCATTACTTCCATCCTCTATGTTCAACAATTCCTTAAAGTGTTCTCTCCATCTGCTCACTTTTTCTCCCTTCTCCACTAGTAATCTACCATTTTTATCTTTCACTCCCCTGCTAACTTCACTTCCACCCTGTCTTACTCTTTTCACCTCTTTCCAGAACATTTTCTTACAGTCCCTCCACTTTACACTCAAATTCCTTCCAAATTCCTCATCCACTCTCTTCTTACTCTCTCTTACTAATCTTTTCACCTCTCTCTTTCTTTCTACATATAACTCTCTCTTCCGCCTCTCAACTTCTTCCACGCCCCTAGTTCTCATCCATTCATTGTATGCTTTCTTCTTTTGTGCCACAGCCTGTCTCACCTCTTCAGTCCACCACGCTGTTCCTTGCACCCCCCTCCGTCTTCTCTTCCTTCCACACACCACATCACATGCTGCACATATTTCTTCTGTAAATATCCTACACACACCTTCCACGTCTCCCATCTGCTCCAATTCATATTTGCCCAATCGTTCCTCCACTTCTCTCTTATACTCTGCCTTTTTCTCGTCCTCTTGTAACCTTTCCACTCTCCTTACAACTACTCCTTCCTCTCGTCTTTCCCTTCTCCTATTCCTCCATCTTACTTGAATCCTAATTCTGGCCACCACCAAGTAGTGGTCAGAAAGTCCACTCCCCCAACCTCTATAAGCTCTTGCATCCATTACACATCTTCGCATCCTTTCATCCACACACACATAATCAATTATTGCCTTCCTTTCATTCAGTTCACCACCCACCCTTCTCATCACTCGCCATGTATACCTGTGGATCATTTTATGCCTGAAGAGGGTATTGGCTATCACCAACCCCCTCCCGGCACAAATGTCCACTAACGCACTGCCATTCTCATCTATCTCAGCAGGCACACCCCACTCACCAACTATTCCATCCACCTTCACATTCCCAACTTTACCATTCATATCACTGATCAAAAACACTCTCTCATTCCTCCAAACTTTTCCATGCACACTTCCACATTTGTCCAGAACTCTTCTCTCACTCTTCTAGCACGATCTTGCGTTGGCGCATACACACACACAATCGCCCACATTTGTATTCCAACTTTCAATACCCACACAATCCTTGACCCAACTGATCCATACTGTCTTATGCTCTTCTTCCATCTTTTACTCACAACTATACATACTCCTTCCTTTGCCCACTCATTCTCACCTACTCCTGCACATATACCCCATCCATACTCCCATTCTCTCACACTTTCTCCTCTCCATTTTGTTTCAGTTATCTCACATACATCCACTTTCACATCCTCAAGCACCTGGACAATCTTTCTCTCTTTCACCTCATCATTCGCTCCCCTTACATTCCACGTTCCGATAACCATGTCCTTTGTCCGGTCCTTGGTCGTCATCGTTTGGTCAGTCCTTGTCCAAGGCTTATTGTTTGTTTTTTTAGTTAGTTGTTTTCCGGGGAGGGGCATTAACCCTCTGCCAACCCTTTTTGTCGCCTTTTACAACAAGCAGGGATACTGGGGGAGTATTTTAGAAAATCCCTCCTATCCCCAGGGGTAGAGGTTAAATAGTTAACCTTATTGCGTCTTTCAATTACCAGATAAGGTCCACTCCAAGCCATAAGTAACTTATTTCTCTTGTCAGGCAGCAGAACAAGAACTTCGTCCCCTGGTTTATATTGGCGATTCGGCGATCTGTTGACCTCAGATCAAAGTAGGAATGGTATCTGGCGGAACTGACATCGGCATTTTGAGCTGTGACTCTTGCACAATCAGCTAACTTATCCTTCAGTTCTGTGACACACTGAAAGGGGTCCAGTCATCTTCAGTCACGCTCCTATCTTCCCACAGGTCTCTTAACACAGCCGGAGGTCCATATACTGCACGACCATCCAAAAGCTCAAAAGCTGATCCCTAGGGATTTCTCCAAGGGCACTAAATAGTGATGTCATTCATGAGGCTTATCCGAGCAGAGCTTACATAAGCAGAACTTAAGAGTAGAATGAAATCTTTCAATCCAACCATTTCCCCTTGGATGATATGGAGTGGTAAATGACTCCCAACAGTTTGTGAAGTTCACCCATCAGCTGTGAAGTAAACTGGGTACCATGATCTGATAGCATGTCTTTAACCCGTCACGTCCCAAGCACTTTCGCACCTCCAACACCCCCGAGTCCCGAGCATTTTTTGAAAAAATTTTTGTTGGCTAAAACCTCCGCTTTTGGTGAGAAACATCGAAAATTCATAGAAAAATCGCTTACCTGAGGTTTTAAATACTCGATACAGGTAGGAGTACCTCCTTACCTTACAGGGTTTTCTATCAGGCTGGCTGCAAAGGAAACGAGTTCTATGGGAGGATAACTATTCCACACCACTCATAAACGGTATTTATTTATTTACTTGGTACGAATTTATATGTAGTAAGAGATTATATTGGTTTTCAAACAGTAATATAGGCATTATAAGCATTGTTTCACTCACTAACTCATCACCATTCCTGACTTTCTTTTGCCACATTACCTGATCATCATTTCTGACTGTTTCTTCCTCTAATGCTATGTAAACTTTGTCCTCCACATTGTCATCGATTGGGGAATCACTCTGGCCCTGAAAATCTTTACCTAGTGGGCAAATGTCACATTTTTCACGTGGAAAAGATGTGGACTGGAGATGTCTAAAAGATGTGGATATCTGATCTTTTTTTTATAGGTTCGTTTCACGAGAATTTAAACACGTTTAATAGACGTGTTGAAATTCATCTAAAAGATGTGGATATCTGATCTTTTTTGACAGTTCGTTTCACGAGAATTTAAACGTGTAATAGACGCGTTGAAATTCATCTAAAAGATGTGGATATCTGATATTTTTTGATAGTTCGTTTCACGAGAATTTAAACACGTGTAATAGACGTGTTGAAATTCATCTAAAAGATGTGGATATCTGATCTTTTCTGATAGTTCGTTTCACGAGAGTTTAAACACATGTAATAGACGTGTTGCAATTCACAAGTAATACACAGTAATATCTGGTGGAATAAATCACATGCATGCAAATTAGAAAGGCTATGTAGAAGCCAAATGCATAAAAGAAAAATATATACATTCACTCCCTAACTCCAACAAGTTCTTCCTATGCTGAATAAAAGTAATAATTTAGCCAGTATAAATTGTCAAATTCATCAATCATCAAAGCATTGTTAGCTTATACGTCGATTAACTCATACAGACTATAATCAGTTCAGCTTGGGAAAAACTTGTGGGATCTAGGGATTGAATGTAAATTATTTTTATCCATTTGATTTCTAGAGAGCCTTCCTAATTTAAGTCGTATAAACTTGTGTAATGATAAACAAAATAAACAGTCAAGATGCATCATAATCATCAACGGGTTAATTTTCAATAATGTGCAAACTATATAAATGTCCTCAAGATTCATATACTGCATACAGTACTGTAACTACATCAGTATGGTTAAGGTATAGTTAATGGTGAACGGAACCCATGAAACTTGTTGTGACTATAAGGTGCAAGACATCAATAGTCTGCGCAAGATTGGACACTAATGAATATAGGTATGTTTTAAATTAATACACAAAGTAGTTCTTTAATTTATATATTGTGTATTACAGAAAAATCATTCACATTGCTATCTTAAAGAGTTGATGAGGTGAAAAGCTTTGGATTCCACCTTCTGCAGAAGAGCTCAATGTGATAAAAAGAAAGTAATTAATCAGAGAAATTAATTGAGGAAACTCATTAGGGAAAAAATAAAATGCCATAGGGGAACTTAATGGTATACTAAAGGTTAACAGGGGATCAGGTAGGACGGTAAGGATAGCAGACAACCAACAACCATCAGCACATTCAGCAGCATGTTCGTTTCAGTAGCCAGATCCATTGCTCCTCTTAGAGTACAAAAGAAAATATAAAGACTACAAACAATTAATCAGAAACCCTGGGAGCACTGAAAAACAAAACCCTACTTAGGTGCTACCAGCAAGAATAATAATGTACAGTGTAGGTTCTGTGTGACAAATGGAGAAGCTGTCCACCATCCTCTTAAGGACAGTGCTACTGGCTGCGTGATATGTGCGGTTCTATACATGTAGGAGAATTGCAGTGTTAGATTATCTGAAAGAATAAAACACAGATATTAGTTTCAAGAGAGCACTAAGTACAGTAAATTAGGGATTTTTTGTTTGTTTAGTTCATAGTACCGTGGGCTCACACAGTACGCAAGTTCACAGTACACAAATCGCATAGTATGCGAGTGACCAAAATAACAACCAAAACACCTTCACTGCGTGAGTTTAGCCCACAATCCGCGAGGCAGCGGCAAGGAGTGGCCCAAAGCCACTATTTTCCTTGACTTAGCGACCCCCCTCCCCGCACAACGGGCCCATTGCGACTTCAGAGACTCTTGGGGAAGGTGCTTAAGAGGAGTCTACAGTAAGATCTCACCAATAACGACTTTGACAATAATGTTTTCAACAATAACTGTAAGTTAGAACAGAAACCCAGTTTCTTTAATATAAGTCTACTAATACCAAGTCGGTTCACTTTCTTCTAAAATGGCTCCAAGCTCGCGCAGGGGGCAGAGCATTGAAGTGACGTCGACTGGCTCTGGCACGAAGCACCAGCTCTGCTGACTCCAGACCATGATGGAGGATGGATGTTTGCTCCACTACTCAGACCATAACATATTTTTCGGTTTGGTGAAGTGAAGGAAGGGACTGAAATGTGTGATGGAAGGTTTAGGGGTGTGAAGGAAGCACTTTTTCCCCTGCTTTGTTTTCCCTTGTTATAAATGTTCAATATGAATCTGCGGTTTTATACATTTTCTGTTACTTAAGCCAACTGACGTCACACACAAGCCACACCTCCCTGCGCCCTGATGGAAAGTGAACCGACTTGGTATTAGTAGACTTAGTCTTTAATAATGTTTGGATTCGATGAATGACAGTTATTCCGCGAATGCCAAGTTGTTATACAGCAAATACGTCCATAACAAGGAACGACGCTGACAAACAAGAAGAGATGAAGGGAATTCCCAAAAATGTGAGCAGTAGCGAGTAGATGGAGGATCCTCCCCTCACCACCTCCCCTGACTTGCCTGCCACCATCCCCTCCACCTCCACTGCCCCCCCCCCCTGACTCACCAGCCGGCTCCACCTCCACAGTCCCATCTGCTTCACCTGGCATACCTGCAACCCCCACCATAATGACTTGCTGCATTCTGGAAGAAATATAACATTCAAAAGGCCATAAATTTTTTCATCAAAGCCTGGAATAATACAACACTGGCAACTGTTAAACACACGTGGTGTGGGGGATGGTGCAGCAGGGGCATTCTAAATGTGCTGCCGTGCCTCGGAACCCCTGTTATTTACATCCATCACGCATGTTGTCTCCTGTTGTTAAGGTGACTGACCATATTTTTGTTACTGTAGCTATATCTGCAGTATATGTCTGAAAAGTTTTCCCTTTATTATATCTCTAAGGGTCAAAAAATGTCAAGGTATGAGAGGGTACTGCCCATATGTAATTTTTCTCATAAGATTATGAATTCACAGTGCACAATTTCAAAGTGCGCAAGGACAAGGACTGCCCATCCACTCTTGTACTGTGCAAGCCCACTATATTTTATTTTTATTTCAATATTGGTAAGAAGTTACCCTTTTTTGCATGATTTAGGGAATAATTTCCACCGCAAACAAATCCTAAGGCCTGTATTTGGTTGAAGTCAAATTCGAAATAAAATCCTTAAACTGGTACTAAATATATATATATATATATATATATATATATATATATATATATATATATATATAATTTTTTCTCTGGAGAGAGGATTTACCCATATTTTGATTTTAATTGATAGTACTTTCAACCACATATGATCACATACTTACCCAAACCTGTCCTAACTCCCATTAAGGGGTTGAAGTCAAATACGAGTTGAAAACTGTAAAATCGAACAAATTATTTACCTTTTAGTATTAATCAAACCTAATCTAATCTAACCTAACCTAACCTGGCCTAATCCCTGTGCATGGTTGAAGTCATATATGAAATAAAAAAAAAGGGAAATAAAACTGAATGAAGTGCTTTTTAACCCATTAGCTGTGGCATCAAGTTTCATGGTCAATCCCTCCATGCACAAAAAAATGGGATTCTTTTTTCTTCAAATATCATTTTTGCTCTTATATATAAAAGAGTGCATGGAAAAGAACAGGAAACCAAATATGAGTTCATCATTTACCTTAGTTTGGCTGTGGTATGCTATCTGCAGACATTTGGGTGAAAAATGTAGCATGCATTTTTTAAAAAATATGAGCTTGAGTATATGATGTATGAAGCAGTTGGATGCTGTTCTTCATATGATGTACGTAGCAGCTATCGGGTTAATTAAACTAACCTAACCTACCAAATCAGACCTAATCCAACAAAATTTAACCCCCAACCTAACCTACATTAACTGCAAAAGCATCTTACCTAACCTAACCTGCCTAATCCATGTATGTGGTTGAAGACATACAAAAAATAAATAAATAGAATTGAACAAAGTGCTTTTTAATCTAACCTAACCTACCAAATCAGACTTAATCCAACCAAATTTAACCCTCAACCTAACCTACATTAACCCGAGACATCCCGTCGACGTATGGATATGTTGTAACATTTTGCATTTGCCAGTCCCAACAACGTACTGGTACGTTGCACAATTGCAAGGTTCATAATTTGCACAATTTTTAATTTTCGCACTTGATTTTTCGTACGTATACACGGGGCACCTTCCTCTATTCCTCTACAAGATGCCAAGCAGGGACAATGCCTTACACCACATAACCTCCTCCCCTCTGCATGCCATTGTCTCGGCAATTCACCTGTTACCAGTGACCTGGCCAATAAAGACATTCAGGGCCAGAGTGATTCCCCAATCAATGACAATGTGGAGGACAAAGTTTACATAGCATTAGAGGAAGAAACAGTCAGAAATGATGATCAGGTAATGTGGCAAAAAAAGGTCAGGTATGGTGATGAGTTAGTGAAACAATGCTTATAATGCCTATATTACTGTTTGAAAACCAATATACTCTTGTACTACATATAAATTCGTACCAAGTAAGTAAATAAATACCGTTTATGAGGTGTGAAATAGTTGCCCTTCCATAGAACTCGTTTTCTTTGGTGCCAGCCTGTTAGAAGACCCAGTAAGGTAAGGAGGTACTGATACCTGTATCTAGTATTTTAAACCTCAGGTGAGCGATTTCTCGGTATTACTTTAGAAGTAACCAACGTTACCAATTTTCATTATATTACGACCCTGAACTATTCTAAGACTTACCTTTTAAGCCTAGTTTGAGTTGGGGGGGCGAATTTTGTAGGGGTAGTCATGTAGTGGCAGGTTAGGCTAACGCTTAGTAGCGGATGAATGTCGCGCCATATTCTGTGCACTTGGTCTGTGTCAGCTGGACTCGAGTGTAGGCTACTCGGCTGGTACTTTTGTAGGTGTGTGAGTTTTAAAAACAGCCAATCAGGCGTTCCCGAGCAACAGGGGCTTTTGAAACCAGCCAGTCACAGCAGTCGTAAGTAAAACCAGCCAATCATCTTAAAGTATTTGTGGGTGACGCAGGAACGCCCAAGATTTGAAAGTCAGTCATAGTCATGGCCTCTGGTGGTGCAGAATGTGTTGTTGATTTCCAAACTTGTATCAGTTGTAGCAAGGATTATTGGCAGATTATCAAGGACTACCACAGTAATAACGAAGCATCAATTGAACTACTAAGAAAAAATTGCCAAGCGAAGTACAGTGTAAAGAGTGTAATTTGCCCTGCAAAGATCGGGAAGGTAGACATCAGTGGTACTGTGCCCAGTGGAGGAAAAGTAGGAAAGTAAGGGGAAGATCCAGTGCAAATTCACCGTTTCCGATTATAAAGGAACAATCCTACACCCTTAAAGGTAGGTCAGGTCAGGTTAGGTTAGGTTAGGCTGTGTTGGGCTAGGTTGGGTTAGGTTAGGTCAGGTTAGGTTAGGTTTGGTTAGTCTATCTATCTATCTATAGCCCGACGCCCTAATCCCGCAAAGGGTGGCCGCAGACAAAACGCCTCCAAGTCACTCTGTCACCCACCATTTGACTACCCTCCCCCCAACTCACCCCCCCCTCCCTCATATACCTCTCAACTCCATCCCTCCACCTCATCCTCGGTCTACCCCTCCCTCTCCCTCCCTCCACCTCACCTACATACACCCTCTTAGTCAGTCTTTCATTCTCCATTCTCTCCACATGTCCAAACCACCTCAGTGTATTTCTCCTAATCTTCTCAACCACATCCACATCTACCCTACAACGTTCCTTCACTTCTTCATTCGTCAACCTGTCCCTCCATGTCACTCCACATGCTCCTCTCAAGTAACTCATTTCCACTGCTCTCACTCTTGACTTGTTCCCCTCTTGCAAGGTCCACGCCTCGCTTCCATACGTCAGGGTAGGGATCACAATACTATCATGTAGTGACTTCTTAACTTCCATACTCACCTCCCTATTTCTCATCACTGCTTTCAGTGTACCAACAACCTTCCTTCCCTGCTGTACCCTTTCACGTACTTCATCCCCCAAAGTTCCATCCTTACTCATCACACTACCCAAGTACTTGAATGCACTCACATTCTCCATATCCTCACCATCCAACCTCACTGAACACTCTGTGACTTCATTCCTCTCAAACACCATAACTTTACTTTTGTTTACATTAACTTTCAGCTTCCTCCTCCTACACACTGTCCCAAATTCATTCACCAAACCTTGCAACTCCCATTCATCTTCACTCAACAATACTGTATCATCAGCAAACAGCAACACCAGAAGCTTCCAAATCTCACCCTCATTCATTAGGGCCAGCCCCACATCCACTGCCCTACCTTGCACCTCCTTTACAACCCCATCCATATATATATTAAACAGCCATGGAGACATCACACACCCCTGTCTCAGTCCCACATTGAGATCAAAGAACTCACTCAGCTCACCATCCACTCGCACCGTAGCCCTAGCTCCCTCGTACATACTCTTCACAGCACTCAACAATTTCCCCTCCACTCCATATATTCTTAATACCTTCCACATACCTTGCCTATCTATTCTGTCATAAGCTTTCTCCAAGTCCATGAAGGCAGCATACACTTTCCTTCCCTTCTCTAGATACTTCTCCACTAAACATCTTAGAACAAATATCTGATCTATACACCCTTTTCCCTTCCTAAATCCCCCTTGTTCTTCTCCAACTAGCTCCTCTGTCATATGCCTAACCCTATCAATGAGTATTCTACCATATATTTTACCAGTCACACTAAGAAGGCAAATACCCCTATGGTTACCACATACTTCTCTCTCCCTTTTTCCTTTGTACAGAGGAACAATTATACCTGATTTCCAGTCCTCTGGAACCCTTCCCTCTTCCCAAGCCAATCTACACAACTTCCATATCCACTCCACAACAATCTCACCCCCATACCTAAGCATTCACCACACACTCCATCAATTCCTGGGGCCTTTCCCAACTTAATCTTCTTCATCGCTTCCACTACTTCCGCCCTACTGATCTCTTCCTCCCTCCTCTCATCTCTTCTTCTCCCAGCCATTCCCCAACCACTTATACTCACAATGCTCTCACTCTCTACATTCAACAAATCCTCAAAGTGCTCCTTCCATCTCCTCAATTTCTCTCTCTTCTCCACGAACAATCTATTATTCCTATCTTTCACTCCCCTATTATTTCCCCTTTCACACTGCCTTACTTTCTTTACCTCCTTCCAAAACAATTTCTTACTCTCCCTCCATTTCACACTCAGATTCCTCCCAAACTCTTCATCCACTTTCTTCTTACTCTCCTTCACCAGTCTCTTAACCTCCCTTCTCCTGCTAACATATACATCTCTCTTCTCTCTCTCATCTTCTCCCCTACCTCTACTCGCCAACCATTCACTATATGCCTTCTTCTTTTGTTCCACAGCTCGTTTCACCTCATCATTCCACCATGCTGTCCCTTGCACACCCTTGCATCTCCTCCTCACTCCACAAACCGCAAAATAGTGTGTTTTTAATTAATCTTGATCTTGATTTGGGCAGATAAACCCAACTTTTGGAATTATTACTCAAATTTCCAAAGGGGGGATTTTCCCCCCAAAATGAAGGTCAGAATTAATTAAAACACATTATTTTGCACTGGAACACAAACTAATTTTCATTTTTAAAAAAGTTGGTTACTTCTAAAAATTTACCGATGTCTCTATGAATTTTCGATGTTTCTCACCAAAAGCGGAGGTTTTAGCCAAAAGAAAAAAAATTCGAAAACACCTCGGGATCAGGGCTCTCAGTTTTAAGGAAATATCTGAGGATATTTTATGATTTTTCGAGAAAAGCAGAGTAGGCGGTGGCTGAATCGCTAGAAAGGCGGCCTACAGTCCTGATGGACCCAGGTTCGAATCCCGGCTTGGGCAGGGAACAGTTTAAGGATTTGAATTTCATAAAAAACTGACTTTCCTGATCTACCACAAGACCCGCCATGTCGTAAAAATACCCCCGCTAATACCAATACACCAGTCCTGTATGAGACAGCCCTAGCATGTATTCAGTATGGACGGTGGGTGTTAGCGCAGAAGTGGTGACATGAGGAGGTGTAGGAGGACTACTGGGCCCTGGGACAGGCTACTGCCCCCGAGATATAGGCCCTCAAGCCTTTGCCCAGAGTCGGACACAAAAAAAAAAAAAAAAAAAAGCTAACAATCAACTGTCAGGGGGAGGCTATATGATGTCTTTGAGTTTTTTTTTTTTTTTTGGTTATATCGCTACCACGTGTTGGCAAAAAAAAGATAATTCATTAAAAATTATTTACAATTAAGATTTATAAGTTTACTCTTACTCTAGATACTGGAATGAGAGAGTGACATACAAGATTTATGGGCAGCGTGGGTGGGGAGGGAATATCATTAATACTCTCTTTCATACTATTCCTTTAGAGCTCACAGTAGTAGGGGTATGTCACTACAGAGGAATTTCCAGGCGGCACAGGCTTACTAATTGTATATAAGGGATGTCACTCATAAATATAGTTCATCAGATCTGGTTCCGCACACTCATCCTTTGGGCTCTCACTGTGATCTTACTCACCCTGATGTTCACTATATTAAGTCACTGCACAATACTATACTAGGGGAAATCACACTTAACCTAAGTCACTCGCACTGTAACATCACACGTATTTATCGTGGGGATAGGCGGGAACATGCCGTTGGCAATCCTGCTGGGCTAGGGGCACCGCCAATGGGAGGCGTGCCAAGAGGGCACGGGACAACTCGTAAGGGCGTCCTCTCGCGTCCTGGGCTACCCGTGGCTCCCGGGCTGGGCTCAGGAGTATGGCCCTTGGGACTGGGGGCCGAATAGCTCCAGGAACCCCTGTTGCAAGTCTCGGCCAGAAGTGGGAGCCTTACGGCGTCGTAGGGGCATATGGAGATCGCGCCCGGGTGTCCTGGGGAGAATCGAGAGAGACTGCGGACTGCGGTCTCCAGCGTCTAGGGGCCCCGACAGAGGAGGGCTGCGGCATTGACTTCCACTGGGGCCCGTCAGGTGTGTTTGCTCTAGAGCCAGACGTAGGGAGCAGAGGCCAGGGGAGGCTGTGAGGCCTGTCTGGGCCACTCTGGGATGGGAGGCCTGGACTCTGGTCTCCTGCCGGAGTGACGTCTCGCTCCTTGCCTCTTTCTGTGTATCCTCGGAGCGACAATAGGTCGTCTCACGAGGAGGGGAGCGACAATAGGCCGTCTCTACCAGGACACTTTCGGAACGACAATAGGCCGTCTCACGAGGAGGGAAGCGACAATAGGCCGTCTCTACCGAAGCACTTTCGGAGCGACAATAGGTCGTCTCACGAGAGCAGGAGCGACAATAGGTCGTCTCTACCGGGACACTTCCGGAGCGACAATAGGCCGTCTCACGAGGAGGGGAGCGACAATAGGCCGTCTCTACCGAAACACTTCCGGAGCAACAATAGGCCGCCTCTACCGAAACACTTCCAGAGTGACAATAGGCCGTCTCACGAGGGTGGGAGCGACAATAGGCTGTCTCTACCGGAGCACTTTCGGAGCGACAATAGGCCGTCTCACGAGGGTGGGAGCGACAATAGGCCGTCTCTACTGGAGCACTTTTGGAGCGACAATAGGCCGTCTCACGAGGGCGGGAGCGACAATAGGCCGTCTCTACCGGAGCACTTTTGGAGCGACAATAGGCCGTCTCACGAAGAGGGGCGCCGTCTGGAGTGCCTATGACAACTCCACCCCTAGCTGGCTCAACAATCCCACTCTGTGAAGGTAGTGTCGTTCTCCTATGGTGGCGACGGCGTGGTGGCTGCGTGACATAGGGGCGCACAGCACTGGCTGACATATGTCGCTGTTGCCGGGAGTTGTCCCGACTGGTGGCAGCTACCCTGTGGGGTCCGTGTGGGGGTGTCGGCACATTCCCGGGCATACTGGGTTGTATCTTGCTTGCCCCGTTGTCAGGGGCACTATGATAAATTTCGGGGGCACTGTTCTTTAAGTCACGCATTTTACCATTCTCCCCCTGTAAAAAGTCACATCCTCGTGGCTGGAGGTGGAATGCTTGTGTGTTGGAGGTGGTGTACATGGGCTGGAGGTGTTGCAGCACAGTTTGCCAGGCGACGGTGTAGGGGTTTTCTTCTTGTTCCGGGTCACAGGTGAGGAAGAGTGTGGAGGCAGTGGTGGTAGACTGGAGGAGGGTTAGCAGGTGGTGTGGCCCGTGGAGTCTGTGGTTCCTGCCAAGGGTAGGCACCGATACGGCCCGCTTCACTCTCATTTTGCTTGGTGTGGCTGTCGGTGTGGTTGGAAGCTGAATGCTGGATACCGAGGGTAAGAGCCGGGTTTTGTGCCGTGGTAATGCGACGTCGAGTCTCTGGGGAGTACAGGTAGAGGGGATTTGGGCCTGATGTAGCTTGATGATGTGAAGTTGTGGAGAGGTGGGTAGTGTAGGGGTGTGTATGTATCGGGCGGGCGGGCGTGAGAGGCGGCCCGAGCGGGTGGTGGTGGTCTTGAGGGTCGGGGTAGGGGGAGAAGTGGGCGTATGGGGTGGGCGGGTTGTTTTGCGTGTTGTGGGCGCGGTGGGGCGTGGGGTTGGTGGAGTGGGTGTACGGATGGTGGGTGGGAGAGGGGTGGTGGTAGTGGGTTGTGGTGAGGGTGTGGTGGCGTGGGCAGAAGAGGTGAGAGTGGGCGTTGAGGGGGGGGCAACGGAGGGAAGGGGTGAGGGTGAGGGAGGGGTGGCAGGGGAGGCGTCAGGTGAGGTGCTGGGGGTGGTGGCAGCCGGGGAGGCGGAGGTGGTAGGGGGGATGGAGTAGGAGGGTGAGGAGGAAACATAGCACTCATATGTGACTGTAGAGGGTGGTGCGGGGGCTGGAGGGGGCTGGGGGTGTGGGGCCAGGGCAGGGGAGGTGGGCGTGCGGAAAGACCGCACGTGGCGGTTGCGGAGGGTACGGGGAGTGCCGTGATAGTCTATGACCACCTGGTATGGGTTGGGGACTCGGGTGATTGTGTGGGGCCCCGTGAAGCGGGGGGCGAGTTTGTGGAGAATGGGGAGCTGGGCGATGACGACTGTGTCACCCAGGTTGAAGGGGTTGGAGGCTGTGTCGGGTCCAAGGTCCAGATTCTTTTGTAGGTGGTATATCCGCCCTTTTAGCAGGTGTAGCGGGTCTGTAGTGGGAGTGGAAGCTGGCGGCTGCAAGTGGTGGCGTAGGGGTAGTAGGAGGGGAGTTTCCCCAAAGATTCTTTTGTGGGGGGAAACCTCGTCTTCTCGGGGGCATGAATTCATGCCCCACTGGACAATTTTTACATGTGCCGGCCAATCGTCGTCTTTTGTAGCCTTGATTCGGGTGCATAGCTGATTGACAAGGGTATGATGGCTACGTTCACATACGGCGTTCCCTTAAGGCCAGTATGGTGAGGAGTGGGAGATCTTATATCTGAAAACCCTGGCTAGCTCCTCCCAGACTTTTCCGGAGAACTCGGGGGCATTATCGGAATGGATGGCTTGTGGGATGCCAAAGTAAGGGAGCACGTGTCGGAGAAGGGCATCGGCGACAGCGACGGCATGATGTTCCTTAGCCGGGCAGGCTACTACGAATTTTGAGTACGTGTCTACAAAAGTGACCACGTATTTATATCCAGATTTGGGGGGAAGAGGGCCTACTATGTCGATCGCCAGGAGTTGCCAGGGCTTGTGGGCGGTGATATGGCCCGATGGTCCGGCGATCCGGGTGATATCTTTTCCAAGCGCACAGGCGCGGCAAGTCTGGATAATTTCCTTGGCGAGGGTGGAGGGATTTGGGGCCCAGTAAATGTCGTTGAACACCTGTAATAATTTTTTGGTGCCCAAGTGGATGCCGTTGTGGGCATGGAGGTGGCGCAGGGTGTCACGTGCTGCATCGAGGGCCAAGAGGATATGCCCAGACGGGGTTAGAAGATGGGGGGTAGAGGGGTGGGGAGGTGGGAGGAGGATGGGGCACAGGGCTCGGCTTCCTCCATCTCTCCGATGATAAGCCCCTTGGGGAGGGTGAGAGGGGACGGGGCGAGATTGACGATGTGGATGGCGGCGTGGTGGGGTGGGAGGAAGGTGGGGGACACAAGGCAGGCAGAAACGGGTCCGGAGGGGAGGAGGGGGGAGAACAAAACGGATGGACCTGAGGGCCTGTTAAGGGGCACCCAAGCCTCATGGTGGGAGGGGATGGTAACAGCGGCGGAGACAGTGGCGGGGAAGGAGTGAGCAGGAGTGGAGTGGAAAGGCACGGGAGGGGGAGGAGAGGGGGGTGGGAAAAGAGGGGGAGAAGGGGGGCACTGGGGGGAGGAAGAGGGTGAATCCTCCGGCCGGGGCCGCAGCGGAACTGAAGTTGTCGGTGGCGACAGTCGATCGTGGCTCCGAGTGTTTGGAGCAAGTCCAGCCCTAAATACCCGTCATAACTCCGGCAGGAGGAATAAAAAATGATGAATGGGTGTTGGGTGGACACCGGCTGGTGGGTGTCAACCTGTAGGGCCCGAGTTTCCCCACGGATGGGCAGGGGGCCATCCCCCGCATCCACAAGGTGAGTGGTAGTAGGGCGGAGTGGGCCAAACTGTGATTTGTAGTGGGAGAAATAGTGGCTGTAAAGGCAGGACCTGGCCGCTCCCGTATCGACTAGCAGTCTGGCCTTCACGCCGTTTATTTTCATCTTGTGGTATACTGGGGGGCGATACTTAGGGGTAATGGCCCCCGCCACCATGGGTTGGTGCGGGGGCGGGCCGAAAAATCCAGCTGGCTAAGGCTTTCATTCTCCTGTTCCTGCTCCAGTTCTCCTGACTGGGGCTCGTCCACGGGCGTCAGCTCGTCCCCTGGGGCCTCACCTTCTAAGGCAGACACTTTACGCGAATCCGGGGCTATGATTCTGCGGCGAGCAGCTTTAAGCTGGTCCCGTATGTCATGAAGGGGGCAGCGGGAGTTGCAGGCTGTGAATTCCCACGGGTTGATAAGAATTAGGTTCGGATTTTCTCGCGGGGCGGGGCGCCGACGGGAGGGGTGTGCCCTGGGCGGGCTAAGCGCTGGGGTTGGGCTGGTGTGGGGCAGAGGTGGACGTGGTGTGGCTGGGGGAGCCGGGGGTCAGGTGGGGTATTTCTTAACGACACTGATTTGCCGTGGAGAAGGGCAGGCAGTCAGGAGGCGCCATATCAGCTGTATATCTCTATCCATGTCTCCTGTTGGGTCATGGATAGTGAAGTGTTGCTTAACAACACTTGGGAGCACTCTGAGCAGAGTGTTAAATGTATGCTGATCCTGGGTTTCCTCATCTGCCTCCGGGTAGGCAGCAGTAACCAGGCGTCTTGCCTGTATCAGGGTATTATCTAAATCCTCGTCGAATGAAAAACTATCCAATTGGGATAGAGCCACTACTTTCCCTAATGATGGGGTGATGGCTTGTACAGTGAACTTTGTAAAGTTCTGCCAGGTGAGTTCTGGGACGATTTTCGGTGCTATGTTAGCCACCACTTTACCCAACAGTGGTAGTGTGACTGCAATTTTTTGTTGGTCATTTTCAAAGCCAATATCCAGTAAGGGTTTAATTATTGCCAGATATGTGTGTATATCATACTGGTCGAGGTCAAATTTGGGTAACTGAACATGCGGTTTAGTTGCCATTTTGCCAAATATTCCTGATTACCTCTCTTTTACGCCCGGGTCTAGAACCACCGCTGGCCACCCGTGTAATGCTAGGTGAAATTAGGCTCGACTTCTCGTTCCTACTACACCTAACGTGGAGCGGGGTCCTCTTTCGAGACCGGAGCTTAGTGCAATAAAGAGGCAGGACACAAAAACTCTAGGCAACAACCTTTACACGTATATTACCACAATCAGACAGGACAAGTCAGCAGATATTACAGCACAATACATAGCAATATAAAACCTTATCTAGGGTATCGGTATCTTGCAGGATACTTACTTATCTGACATTAATGACAACACAATCAATCCTAATGTATCAAGGGTGCAGTGAATATAGGTGCGTGCGGGAGGCACGAGGGGGGGGGTGAGTCTCACGAGGAGGGGAGAGGGGAGGGTGCGGGGAGTGACTTGTGACGGCTAGGGGGAAGTTATGGTAATACTGGAGAGAGGCAGATATTAGCAATGAAACATACATGTTTTCCACTAGCAAAGGGACTTTGGTAATTGATTTTATTTTTGGTTTACTCTTACTCTAGATACTGGGATGAGAGAGTGACATACAAGATGTATGGGCAGCGTGGGTGGGGAGGGAATATCATTAATACTCTCTTTCATACTATTCCTTTAGAGCTCACAGTAGTAGGGGTATGTCACTACAGAGGAATTTCCAGGCGGCACAGGCTTACTAATTGTATATAAGGGACATCACTCATAAATATAGTTCATCAGATCTGGTTCCGCATACTCGTCCTTTAGGCTCTCACTGTGATCTTACTCGCCCCGATGTTCACTATATTAAGTCACTGCACAATACTATACTAGGGGAAATCACACTTAAGCTAAGTCACTCACACTGTAACAGCACATCTATTTATTGTGGGGATAGGCGGGAACATGCCGTCAGCAATCCTGCTGGGCTAGGGGCACCGCCAATGGGAGGCATGCCAAGAGGGCACGGGACAACTCGTAAGGGCGTCCTCTCGCGTCCTGGGCTACCTGTGGCTCCCGGGCTGGGCTCAGGAGTGTGGCCCTCGGGACTGGGGCCGAATAGCTCCAGGAACCTCTGTTGTAAGTCTCGGCCGGAAGTGGGAGCCTTACGGCGTCGTAGGGGCGTATGGAGATTGCGCCCGGGTGTCCTGGGGAGAATCGAGAGAGACTGCGGACTGCGGTCTCCAGCGTCTAGGGGCGCCGACAGAGGAGGGCTGCGGCATCGACTTCCACTGGGGCCTGTCAGGTGCATTTGCTCTAGAGCAAGACGTAGGGAGCAGAGGCCAGGGAGGCTGTGAGGCCTGTCTGGGCCACTCTGGGATGGGAGGCCTGGGCTCTGGTCTCCTGCCGGAGTGACGTCTCGCTCCTTGCCTCTTTCTGTGTATCCTTGGAGCAACAATAGGTCATCTCACGAGGAGGGGAGCGACAATAGGCCGTCTCTACCAGGACACTTTCGGAGCGACAATAGGCCATCTCACTAGGAGGGGAGCGACAATAGGCCGTCTCTACCGAAGCACTTTCGGAGCGACAATAGGTCGTCTCACGAGAGCGGGAGCGACAATAGGTCGTCTCTACCGGGACACTTCCGGAGCGACACTAGGCCATCTCACGAGGAGGGGAGCGACAATAGGCCGTCTCTACCGAAACACTTCCGGAGCGACAATAGGCCGTCTCTACTGAAACACTTCCAGAGCGACTATAGGCTGTCTCACGAGGGTGGGAGCAACAATAGGCTGTCTCTACCGGAGCAATTTTGGAGCGACAATAGGCCATCTCACGAGGGTGGGAGCGACAATAGGCCGTCTCTACCGGAGCACTTGCGGAGCGACAATAGGCTGTCTCACAAAGAGGGGCGCCATCTGGAGTGCCTATGACAACTCCACCCCTAGCTGGCTCAACAATCCCACTCCGTGAAGGTAGTGTCCTTCTCCTACGGCGGCGACGGAGTGGTGGCTGCATGACATAGGGGCGCACAGCCCGGGCTGACATATGTCGCTGTTGCCGGGAGTTGTCCCGACTGGTGGTGGCTACCCCGTGGGGTCCGTGTGGGGGTGTCGGCACATTCCAGGGCATACTGGGTTGTATCTTGCCTGCCCCGTTGTCGGGGGCACTATGGTATATTTCGGGGGCACTGTTCTTTAAGTCACGCATTTTATGAGTTATAGCAGTTATCGAATCGTACGATTTGCAGTATTTTGTATAGCATGTATTAACTGCAAAGCTTATGAATGTGTGGTCATTGTATTTTATTTTATGTCTGCAAGTAAAAGTGATGTTATTATGTCTTTGTTTAAGAGTTTTGGCCAGCTCAATAATTTTATACGTTCGATTTACTATCTGAGGAAATATGATCAAATTTAGAGAAATTTTTACAGCTTTCCAAGGAAATTCCGCGAACAAGAACTGAGAGCCCTGCTCGGGATTGGGGGATGTCGGAGGTGCGAAATAGCTCGGGCCGTGACGGGTTTACTGTGAAAGCTCATAAATCTGAGGGCAGGGACTGGCTAACGTCGCCCTCCCCAAGCCATGACTATACAGTGAGTTGATACTGCACGAACAAAAACACTTAAAGGACATTTGCAAGAAAAATGTCATATATGAAACTCTCCCTAAGCTGAGGAGTAAATATCATTGGAAAGGTTGGAATTCCCCTAGGGTGTGACTAAACGAAATGTAATACTACCTAAATTAGCAGTATACAGGCATCTGACAGAATTAATGCCTAGCCTATAGGCTAGCCTAGGCCCTATACATCATGCGGATAGGCTAGGCTATTTAGATCGGTGTAGCAAGTTAGTTTGTCCTCCCCGAGTTCAGAGTCCCCCCTGCTATGCGCATGCGCCGTCGGCCGCCAGATATATGCCAGACGTACGAATCATTCACGCTCAGTCTCTGAGGAGAGAATAACTCGTAGCTGGTTATGGTTATTTCGTCTCTCGATGAATTCGGAATAGGGCATTTCACCCACGATAATCTCGACTGATATGCAGTGTTAAGTCTCTTATAGCCTTGGTGGCATATGTAGATTCTTTTTCCTCGCTGCCATAATATACGATGAGTCGAATTCGTCAGGCCAAATTCATGAAGGGACGAATCCACTAAATTACCGGACACAGTAAGAGAGCATATGGACGTGGCAGTAGAGGTAGTAACAGGGTAAAACCAATGGACAAGCCAATTTTTAGACTAGAGGAGGTAAAGAGATGTTTGCAGAAATTAAAGAATAAGAAAGCAGCAGGCCCAGATGAAATTAAACCAGAATGCTATAAAGCGCTAATAAGAAGTCAGGATTGTATGACAAAAATAACAATGTTTAAATAAAATAATTGAAGAGGGGGAGTTACCAGATAACTGGAAAAAAATCTAAAACAATTATGATACCAAAGGTGCCTAACCCATCTGCAAAAGATCTGAGACCGATAGCCCTCACAAACATATCATATAAAATTTTCATGAATTTAATAAAGGAAAAAGTGGAGCAGCAGCTCAAAATCAATAGGCTAGATAGTGAAATGCAGGCAGGCTTCACTACAGGCAGATGGGTAGAGGACAATCTACTAATCTTAAAATATTGTATAGACACCAGCTGGGTAAATAACACACCTTTAATCATTGCAGCAGTGGATTTCTCAAAAGCATACGACTCCATTTAAAGAGAGAAAATTATAGAGGCACTAAAGGAAGTAAAGGTCCATGAGAATATAATAGCATCAGCAAAATATACCAAGGAGACAAAACAATGATAAACTTAAGCAAAGACATAAAAAATGAGATAGAAATCACTAGTGGAATCAGGCAAGGATGCACAGGATCAACAACACTTTTCAAATTAATAACCTTCGTGATATTAAACCACCTTGAAAGTGTAGGCCTTGGCTATAGAGACAACAGAGTTGAAATCAACACCTTGTTTTTTGCTGATGATGGCCTACAATTTTCACAGACAATAACTGAGGCCAAAGCTAACATTAGAAGGTTAATAAATATTAATAAAACCTGTGGACTAGAAATAAATAAAGCAAGAAGTAAATTCATTATATTCAATATGAAGGAGAAACCAACAGAAATAGAGGGTATAGAAGTGGTAAATTCAATTAAGTATTTGGGGGTTACAATAGTGGATTCTAAAGACTGCTTTAAAGGACATAAAGAAAACATCATGATGAAAGCACAAAGACTAGCAAACTTAACCTACTCTGTTATGGCTAGGAGTGTTATGCTGAGTGTTTTTAGGTCGACTCGTCCTAAAAACACTAGCGACTGAGCGGGGTCCTCTTTCCGGACCGGAAGTAAAGCACCAACAAAGGAACAGGACATAAAAACTAGGCAGTACACCTTAACACATCTATTACCTTCATTCTAACACCGTTACAATATTACACAGAATGATATTCTGGCTATGGGATACAGATATACAGAGTTACGTTAGGATGACACGGGATATTCAACACACACTGTAATCACACTTAACAATGGATTGTGGTTCTATAAGTGAAGGTGATTGTCTTTCATCAAAGCCCAAAAAGTCTCTGTTCCCAGTCACAAGAGGAATATACAGGATTAATAGTCTAGGGGAGGAATATTACTATAGAAAGGCAGGGGACGGATCAGGACACTTGACTTGATCAACTAGGTGCAGTGACACTCGCCCGTGCGTTCGGCTGCCGTTCACACTGACAGGGGGGAACTCCATTATTCTGGGCTGGGGGAAAAACACTAGATTCACTATTACAGAATTACTGTCTTTAACAAGGGGCAGGTGAGTTTATGGGAATCACGAACACTTATATGTTGACTTCCTCTAGATCGCACTGTCACTCTGTCACTGTTCCGGTTCCACTTTCTTGGGTATTAAAAGGGATGTCACTGATCTTACCCGTTTTTCTGGGGTGATATCACTCTGTCACTATAGGGGGGACCTCCGGGGACTCTACCCGTGGCGGGTGTCACATTACCCGCAGGGGGGAGTCACTACCCGGGTCCGATCCGTCGATGCGTTGCATGGAGGCCCTCTCGCCTGGGGCCTCGACCTGGTGTAGACCCTCCTCTCAGGGTCTCGTCGTCGTGGTGCAGGGAGGCCCGTCTATGTGGGGCCTCGACCTGATGTAGACCTTCCTCTCAGGGTCTTGTCGTCGTGGTGCAGGGAGGCCCGCCTCTGTGGGGCCTCGACCTGATGTAGACCCTCCTCTTGGGGTCTTGTCGTCGTGGTGCAGGGAGGCCCGCCTATGTGGGGCCTCGACCTGGTGTGGTGGCCCTCGGGACTGGGGCCAAACAGGCGGAGGAGGCGTGTCTGGCGTCGGAGGCTCCGTGGTGGGAGGAGGACAGTGTTGGTAGGCTGCTGGGCTCACCTGGGGGTCCTGGGGCTGTGGAGGTCTGCCAGGGGACGTGCCGTCAGGTGTGGGCTGCGGCCTCGTCTCCTGCTGGTGCCTGGGGGAGACAAGAATTTCCCGGGAGTAGGAGGCAGGCCCCGACTGGGGCTTGGTCTCTGCTCCAGCGACACCTTCGGGGCAACTCTCCCGAGTGGTGTCCAGCTACTCCTGCAGGAGCTTGCTGAAGGTAGAAGACACATGGAGACCGTGTTCTCTCTCTTATACAGGGAGGGTAGCACGGAGGTGACTCTCTCTCCTGTCTCCGTCACAGCCGTGGCTCCAGGTTGGTTTACCCTGGGATCCACTTTTGGCTTTATACAAGGGGCTCTTACCCTTGGGGTGGCTGAGGGTGCTGGCCCCTTACAGCTCACTATTGGGCCTCCTGCCCTGTTTGTGGCAGAGGGTATTTCTCCCTCATAGTTCACTAAAGGACCTCCTGTCCTGTTTGTGGCAGAGGGTATTTCTCCCTCGTGGCTCACTGTGGCAGTGGGTACTAGCCCCTCGTGGCTCACCAGAGTTGTGGCAGAGGGTGGTGTTCCCTCGTGGCTCACTGTGGCAGAGGTGGGGACACCTCATGGCTCACCAAGGGACCTCCTGCCCTTAAGGGGTGTAACTATGGTCGTCACCAAAAAGCTACCAGAGACTGATTTTATATCAGTCCCACCCCACTGCTGTCGATGGTCAACCCGTCGTTGAAGTTGTTGCGGATCTAGGCTCACCTGGTGTTGGGGCAGTTGCGGGGAGAAGGGGCACAGGTCAGTGGTGGTTGGATGATCCTTTTGCCCTGGGTCATTAACCTCCCCGTTATCCCTTCCTCGGGTGGTGGGGTGGTGGTGGCCCGGTGGTGGAGTGGGGGGTGGCGGGGCGGAAGGCCCGGCGGCAGGCATTTTACCACCGTCGTTCGTGAAAAAGTCACGACCCTGTGACTGCAGGTGGTAGGTGATGGTAGTGAATGTCTTGTTGATCGAGGTGAGGTGTTGCAGGAGGTTCATCCAGTGGTTGGTCATGGTGTTCGGTTCTTGGGCTGGGTTGAAAAAGAGGTGGATGGAGGATGGGCGGTTTGTGTGGCGTAGGCGGCGAAGAAGCTGGGGCGTCTGTCGGATTTTGATGGGTGGCTGGCTGTAGGGTAGCCACTGGATGCGAGTGATCCTCATGTTGGCGGTTGGTGCTTGATGGGGCGGCCGTAGCTGAATGGTGGTGAGGGTTGGTGGGTAGGTGCTTTTATGGGGGATGGGTCTGTGGGTGGAGGATTTCACTTTGGGGAATTGGGATTTGGGAGTTTTCCATTGTGCTTGGTGGAGAGGGAGGGTGATGGGGGAGGTGTTTGGGGTAGGGGAGGTTTGTGGTGGTGGGTGGCGGGTTGGTTGGTTACCAGGGGGTGGTGTTGGGGTGTATCTGGGTGGTGGGCATGAAAAGCGACCAGACCTGGTAGTGGTGGTGGTGAGTGTGGGTGTGGGTGGTGAGGGTGGTTGAGCACGTGGTGGTGGTGAGGGTGTGCGGCTGTTGGGGGGTTAGGTGGGTGGCAGTGCGGTGTGGCGGGTATAGTGAGCACGGTCGCTGGGGAGGGGGGAAGCGTTTGATGGGGTGGGTATGGGCATGGTGCAGCCGCAGGTGGGTGGGGGTTGAGGAGTGCTGTTTGAGGAGGTAGTGGTTTGGGGTGGCAGTAGTGAGGCAGGTGGTGGAGGCGACATGGTGTGGGGGGTGGTATGGGGATGGGTGGTAGAGGGTGGTGTGGGACTTGGTGAGTGGGTGGTGGTGCCGGGTGGGGGTGGTGGTGAGGGCGGCGGATGAGGTGAGTCAGGATCTGGTGTGATGGGGGGTGGTGTGGTTGTAGGTGAGGTGCTGGGTGGGGGTGAGAAATAGTAGGCATAGGAGTGTGGGGGGTAATTCCCGGAAGTGTTGTCGTGGCCAGGTGGTCAGGCAGAGGTGTGGGGCACGCATGTGCGGGAGTGGTCATTGTTGGGTGGGTGGAAAGGTCGCACGTGACGGTTGCGATACGTGCGTTGCTGGCCTTGCTGATTGATGATCACTTGATACGGGTTTGGGACTTGGATTATGGTGAAGGGTCTGATGAATCGGGGTGAAATCTTACTTGGGGTAGGGAGTTGAGCGACGACAACGGATTGGCCAGGTTTGTAGGGGTTGGTGTGGTTGGTGTCGGGCGTAAGGTCTTGTTGTGCTTGCAGGTGGTGGAGGCGGCATTTGAGATGGTGGAGGGGGTCTGTGGTGGAGGGTGGGGAGGGTGGCTGGAGGTGGTGGCGAAGCGGGAGGAGAAGCGGGGTTTCCCCGAATACTCGCTCGTGTGGTGTTATGCCGTCTTCTCGCGGGCATGTGTTTAGGCCCCATTGAACAATTTTGACATGAGCAGGCCAGTCTTCATTCCCTGTCTGCATGATGCGAGTGCGGACCTGATTGAGGAGGGAGCGATGGCTTCTTTCACAGATGCTGTTGCCTTGGGGCCAGTAGGGGGATGAGTGGGAGATGTGGAATCCAAATATTTTAGCTAATTCTTGCCAGACTTTTCCTGTGAATTCCGGTGCATTGTCGGAGTGTAACGCCTGGGGAATGCCAAGGTATGGGAATACGTGGCGGGTCAGAGCATCTGCGATGGACACTGCACTGTGATCTTTTGCGGGACATGCTATTATGAATTTGGAATAGACGTCAACGAAGGTGATTATATATTTATATCCTGCTTTGGGGGTGAGGGGTCCGACGACGTTGAGGGAAAGTAGTTGCCAGGGTTTTGTTGCCGTTAGTTTTCCGGATGGGCCTGGTGTGCGGGTGATATCTTTTCCTAGAGCACAGGCACGGCAGGATTGTATGATGTTCTTGGCGATGGTGGTGGGGTTCAGTGTCCAATACATGTCATTGAACACTTGAGTGAGTTTCTTGGTGCCTAGGTGAATGCTGTTGTTGGCGTGAAGGTGCAGCATGGTGTCGTGGGCGGTGGTGGGGCTTAGGACGATGTGGCCGTTGGGGTTGAACAGGTGTTTGCCGTGCAGGTGGAGTTTGCCGAAAATGCTCGGCGGGATCCAGGTAGGGCGTTGCTTATCTTGCCACATCTTGATCAGGCCTGGTTCTGCTGAGATGACATTGATGGGTAATCTTGATAGGGCGTCGGCGTTCGTGTGGAGCTTGCCTGGAAGATACAATATTTCAATATTGTATTCTTCGAGGGTTTCTCGCCATCTCGTGAGCTGGGGGTTTGTGGTGTTGGATTGGTGCAACCACTGTAGGGACTGGTGATCAGTGATGACGATCACATGGGTGCCTGAGATGTACGAGCGGAAGTACTCGAGTGACCATATTATTCCTAGGCATTCACGTTTGGTGGCCGCGTAATTCTTTTCCGCAGAGTTCAGGGTGCGGCTGGCACAGGCGATGATGTGTTCGCGGCCGTCTTGGACTTGTGCAAGGACCGCCCCTATGGCGTGGAGTGAGACGTCGGTATACAGGCGGAACGGTAGGTTGTAGTCTGGGAAGGCGACGACTGGGGCGGAGGTGAGTTTGGCTTTGAGGGTGGTGAATGCATTGTTTCGGGGTTCTGTCCAGACGAAGGGTTCTCCCTTTTTTGTAAGGTCGTGCAAGAGTTTGGCGATGTTCGCGAAACCTTTCACGAAACGCCGATAATAGGAGGTTAGTCCTAGGAAGGCCCTGGTTTCGTGCACATCGCGGGGTGGTGGAATGTCGGCAATTGCATGTAGCTTGTCGGGGTCGGGGGAGATGCCCTCTGCGTTGATCAGGTGTCCGAGGAAGGAGACTGATCGTTCAGCCAGAACACATTTTGTGGGTTTTAGCTTGAGTCTGGCTTGGCGTATACGTTGGAATACCTGTTTGAGGCGGTGGAGGTGGTCGGCCCAGGTATGGCTGAAAACTATTACGTCATCTAGGTAAGCCAAACAGGTTTCCCAGGTGAGTCTGCTCAGCACAGATTCCATAAGGCGGGAGAACGTAGCAGGGGCATTGCAGAGTCCGAAGGGAAGGACGTTGAATTCGTAGTGCTTCCCGTTTGATGTTGAGAAGGTGGTTTTGTGTTTGTCGTCGGGGTGGACTGGAACCTGCCAATACCCTGATTGCACGTCTAGGGTAGAGAACCATGTCGATCCGTGGAGGGAGTCTAGGGTGTCGTCGATCCTGGGTAGTGGTGTAGTGTCTTTGATGGTAACGTCGTTCACTTTGCGGTAATCAATGCAGAAACGCATGGTTCCGTCCTTTTTTTGCACGAGTACTACAGGTGAGGAACATGGGCTAGTGGAATTTGATATGACACCGGCATCAAGCATTTCCTGGACCTGCCGGTCTTCTTCTGCCCGTTGTTTGGGATTTTTTCTGTGAGATGGTTGGCAAATGGGAGGTCCGGTAGTATGGATCTCGTGGCTTAGGTAGGTGGTATGGCCAAGATCGGTCGGGCCGGAGGAGAATAAGTCCTGAAAGTCCAGGAGTAGTTGGTGGAGGCTGTTTGATTGGGAAGGGGAAAGATGTGGTGGTATGTTGGGGAGAGTGGGGTGATTGGGGGGTGGTGTTGAGCATGGTTCTGCCTCTTCTGTATCGCCAATGATGAGTCCTCGAGGCAGGGTTAATGGTGTGGCGAGATTCACGATACGGATTTGGTGGGCGTGGGGGAGGGGGAGAAAAGTAGGGGAAACTAAACAGGATGATAGGGGTCCGGTGGGGATGGAAGGTGAAAAAAGGACTGATGTGCCTGAGGGTCTGGTAAGTGTGACCCACACTTCGTGGTGAGGTGGAATGGTAATGGTGGAAGCAATAGTGGCAGGGAATGAGGGAGTCTGGGGTAGCAAGGGTGGAGTGGGGGATGGGGTTGGAGGGGGATGAAGCAAGGCATTTAGCGAGGTTAGGGTGGGGTTACATGTACAGGTGGGTTGGGGAGGGTGAGTGTTGTAGGGTGTGTGTGTGTGGGCGGTGTGGGGGTGGTGGTGTTGTTTTTTCTTCTTTTTTTTTTTCTTTCCTTGTCGGTGGATGCTTGGTTAAGGTGGGCTGGACCGAAGTGGAGGCGACGTTGATAACAATCAATGGTCGCGTGGAGTTTCTGAAGGAGGTCCAGTCCGAGATATCCATCATATTGACTACATGAGGAGTCAAAAATGATGAATGGGTGGTCGGTGGAAACTCGTTGGTGGGTGGTGGTTTGTAAGGCCCTGGTTTCCCCATGGATGGGTAGGGGGCCATCCCCCGCGTCTACGAGGTTGGCTGAAGTAGGGAGGAGTTGGTCGAACGCTGAGATGTGGCGGGAGTAAAAATGGGAGTAGAGGCAAGACCTGGCTGCTCCCGTATCCACCAGTAATCTTGCCTTGACCCCGTCCAGCCATATCTTGTTGTAGACTGGGGGCCTGTAGTTATGTGAGGTGGCCCCCGCCACTGTGGGGAGGTGCGGGGGCAGGCCTAAAAATCCATCTGCTGAGGTTGGGTGTAATCGTCGTGCTCGTCGTCGTCTGGTCCTTGGTAGAGCAGTGGTGGCACGTCATCCTCCTGGGCGTCGTCGTCAAGGGAGGAGACTTTCCTACACCTTGTTGAGGATTTTTGCGCCTATTCGCCTTGAGTTGCTCCCTTATGTCATGAAGGGGGCAGGTGCAGCTGCAAGCCGTGAACTCCCAAGGGTTTATGCTAATTAAGTTGCCTTGTTCCCTGGGGTTATGGTGCTTCCTTTGTGGGTAAGCCCTGGGTACTGTGGGAGGCGGTTCTGCAGGCAACTGGTTAGGTGGCGGCTTGGGTTTTGGTGGGGGGTTGTGGTTTGTGGGGAATTTCATTACTGCGTGAAGTGGTTATGGTGTGGGACGGGTGGCGAGGAGACGTCTGACGAGTTGCAGGTCCTGATCCATGTTTCCTGATGGATCGTAAATGGAGAAGTGTTCCCTGACTATGCTAGGGAGAATCCTCAGCAGGGCGTTGAATGTATGGGTATCTCAAGTATTTATTTCTGCCTCGGTATAAGCGGCGCTGACAAGGCGCCGAGCCTGGATGAAAGTGTCATCCAAGTTACCGTCGTAGGTGAGGGTGTCGAGTTGTGAGAGAGCGACAACTCTGCCCATGCAAGGCATAAAAGCCTGTTTCACTGTTTGAGTGAACTGGTCCCATGACAGTTCTGGGACTGTTTTGGGTGCGACATCTGTGATAATTTTTCCCAGATTAGGTAATGTGACTGCAATTTTCTCCTTATCCGAGTCAAACCCTATGTCTAAAAGGGGTTTGATCATATCCAAATATACATCCATGTCACATTGGTCCGGGTTGAATTTTGGTAATTGAATGTGCGGTTTGGCTGCCATTGTGCAAGTTTCCTTTTATGTTCCTCCGTGCTTTTACTCGGATCCAGAACCACCACTTGCCACCAGTGTTATGCTGAGTGTTTTTAGGTCGACTCTTCATCCTAAAAACACTAGCGACTGAGCGGGGTCCTCTTTCCGGACCGGAAGTAAAGCACCAACAAAGGAACAGGACATAAAAACTAGGCAGTACACCTTAACACATCTATTACCTTCATTCTAACACCGTTACAATATTACATAGAATGATATTCTGGCTATGGGATACAGATATACAGAGTCACGTTAGGATGACACAGGATATTCAACACACACTGTAATCACATTTAACAATGGATTGTGGTTCTATAAGTGAAGGTGATTGTCTTTCATCAAAGCCCAAAAAGTCTCTGTTCACAGTCACAAGAGGAATACACAGGATTAATAGTCTAGGGGAGGAATATTACTATAGAAAGGCAGGGGACGGATCACGACACTTGACTTGATCAACTAGGTGCGGCGACACTCGCCCGCGCGTTTGGCTGCCGTTCACACTGACAGGGGGGAACTCCTTTATTCTGGGCTGGGGGAACAACACTAGTTTCACTATTACAGAATTACTGTCTTTAACAAGGGGCAGGTGAGTTTATGGGAATCACGAACACTTACATGTTGACTTCCTCTAGATCGCACTGTCACTCTGTCACTGTTCCGGTTCCACTTTCTCGGGTATTAAAAGGGATGTCACTGATCTTACCCGTTTTTCTGGGGTGATATCACTCTGTCACTATAGGGGGGACCTCCGGGGACTCTACCCGTGGCGGGTGTTACATTACTCGCAGGGGGGAGTCACTACCTGGGTCCGATCCGTCGATGCATTGCAGGGAGGCCCTCTCGCCCGGGGCCTCGACCTGGTGTAGACCCTCCTCTCAGGGTCTCGTCGTCGTGGTGCAGGGAGGCCCGTCTATGTGGGGCCTCGACCTGATGTAGACCCTCCTCTCAGGGTCTTGTCGTCGTGGTGCAGGGAGGCCCGCCTCTGTGGGGCCTCGACCTGATGTAGACCCTCCTCTCAGGGTCTTGTCGTCGTGGTGCAGGGAGGCCCGCCTCTGTGGGGCCTCGACCTGATGTAGACCCTCCTCTCGGGGGTCTCGTCGTCATGGTGCAGGAAGGCCCGCCTATGTGGGGCCTCGACCTGGTGGGGTGGCCCTCGGGACTGGGGCCAAACAGGCGGAGGAGGCGTGTCTGGCGTCGGAGGCTCCATGGTGGGAGGAGGACAGTGTTGGTAGGCTGCTGGGCTCGCCTGGGGGTCCTGGGGCTGTGGAGGTCTGCCAGGAGATGCGCCGTCAGGTGTGGGCTGCGGCCTCGTCTCCTGCTGGTGCCTGGGGTAGACAAGAATTTCCCGGGAGTAGGAGGCAGGCCCCGACTGGGGCTTGGTCTCTGCTCCAGCGACACCTTCGGGGCAACTCTCCCGAGTGGTGTCCAGCTACTCCTGCAGGAGCTTGCTGAAGGTAGAAGACACACGGAGACCGTGTTCTTTCTCTTATACAGGGAGGGTAGCACGGAGGTGACTCTCTCTCCTGTCTCCGTCGCAGCCGTGACTCCAGGTTGGTTTACCCTGGGATCCACTTTTGGCTTTATACAAGGGGCTCTTACCCTTGGGGTGGCTGAGGGTGCTGGCCCCTTACAACTCACTATTGGGCCTCCTGCCCTGTTTGTGGCAGAGGGTATTTCTCCCTCATAGTTCACTAAAGGACCTCCTGTCCTGTTTGTGGCAGAGGGTATTTCTCCCTCGTGGCTCACTGTGGCAGAGGGTACTAGCCCCTCGTGGCTCACCAGAGTTGTGGCAGAGGGTGGTGTTCCCTCGTGGCTCACTGTGGCAGAGGTGGGGACACCTCATGGCTCACCAAGGGACCTCCTGCCCTTAAGGGGTGTAACTATGGTCGTCACCAAAAAGCTACCAGGGACTGATTTTATATCAGTCCCACCCCACTGCTGTCGATGGTCAACCCACCGTTGAAGTTGTTGCGGATCTAGGCTCACCTGGCGTTGGGGCAGTTGCGGGGAGAAGGGGCACAGGTCAGTGGTGGTTGGATGACCCTTTTGCCCTGGGTCATTAACCTCCCCGTTATCCCTTCCTCGGGTGGTGGGGTGGTGGTGGCCGGTGGTGGAGTGGGGGGCCAGAAGGCCCGGCGGCGGGCATTTTAAGGAGCTGCAATAAAATTTTAATTGGTAAATCTTACTGGAAGAGCCTAGCACTCCCTGGAGTTTTGTATGCTGCAGGAGTAATTGATTTTAATAAGGAAGAAATAGACAAACTACAGAAAATAGAAAATGGGGTGTATAGAACAATGCTGGAGGTAATATGAGCACTGCATAGGGTGCCTGAGGGGCGAAGTAGGAGCCTCACTAATGGAAACGAAAATAAAGAGGGCAAAGCTTCAATATCTCCAAGGCATTTTAAAGAGAAGAAATAATGCACTATTAATGGAAATTGTAGAAGAGCTGAGGGAACGCAAGAGTAAGTGGATGAGGGAATGTGAGAGGGCACTAAAAGATCTGGACCTAAATACAGAAGGGTTAAAAAATATAACAAAAGATGAACTAACCAGGAAAATATATGATGAGGACACAAAAAGGTGGAGAAAAGACATGGAAAATAAATCAAGCTTAGAAGTATATAAAAAATGGAAGAAAGAAATAGGTGGATTAGATGAAATATATGATAATACACCAGCCTCCATAATTCTGTTTAAATGCAGATCTAATACACTATATTTAGCAAATAGAAATAGATTCAAGGGAACTGAGACAAATTGTCCAATGTGTAATGTAGAGACAGAAGACTTGATACATTTTTTATTAGACTGCACAGGATATATGGAGGAAAGAGCACAACTGGTAGAATTACAAGTCATATACAGACGAAAGAAATAATATACTTGGGAACCTCCTATTTAATACAAGTGGTATTGAAAAAAAGAAATTAATAATATTTAAATGCTGGAAAAAAAGAGAAAGGAAAGTGTAGGAGCTCAGAAATTCAGGCGACTGATTATAGCATACACATAGTAAGAGAAGAGGAGGTGTGACCACAGAAAGACATATAAGAAAGAGAAAAGAGAAAGAAGGAAATCGTTTAGAGGTGCCGTTGTAAAGGCAATACGTCAACAACATCACATCACATCACATCACGAACTAAACAAGGAGAAGATTGTGTGATCAGCGTTGCTTTTCTTTTGGCTGTTACTAAGCTCTTTGAAGTTGTTTATTCGTATAGCCTACTCAGATTAACAAGATGGATATTGCTTGTAGTGGAAGGTAAGTTCTATGTTGTTTAATTAACTGCTTACTGGGGCCATTTTTTTTTCTGTTGGTACTTACGAATATCATGGAATGCTGGACATGCAAATAATATGATTTTCTGGTATTCTTTTACAAGTTGCCAATATGCGGTTCAGAGATATTACCACCATAGACTCATAGGATGATACCTAACTGTAAGGTAAGCATTCCACCGCAGCACGTTGGGTTAGGTTAGGTTGGATTAGGTTAGGTGCAGAAAAATGCATTGCACAACCTGGGGGGTGTATTGGCAACTTTTGAAAATTTACTTTTTCTTTCATGTACAATATTACTTGAAGTGGCTGGTGTTGAAAAGTGCTACACAGAAGATAAAGCCTTTCTCATTCACACATACTAAAGTTTCAGTCTGTGCCTTAATTCATCATAGCCTAAGTTATGTTGAATGATGTGCAATAATTTTAATTTCATGTTATTCAGGCCTGGCCAGTGAAACTTAGATTATTTACTGTGTAGGGTATGATGTCAAGTACAGGAGGAAAGAAATATGTACAGACGTCGGAATAAGTTCGTTTCCTTTTCCGTAGACTAGGGTGTTTGTAACACTGCTCGATGGAGAGGTATCCCCTCCTCCTCCCTTCCTCATAGTCCCACACTCCCGCCCATAGAGGTAGGAGCTCCCGCCCAATCCCCCATTTTTCTCTCCGACCCCATAACCCCACCCGGTACCCTCCATACTCTCACAGCCAGCTAGGGGTTCTTGTACTTCAAGCACCTCTCTAATTACGTGTAGTCCGAACAACTAATAAAGAAATAGTACGGTACTGTACATATCATAAACCAAGTTAGGTAAAGGTTTACTACACTGTGTGAGAGAGAGAGAGAGAGAGAGAGAGAGAGAGAGTTAAAAGACAGGGAGCGACGGGCAGAGAGGGAGAGCGAGTGGAAAAATGAGAAATGAGAGGGCAGTTACAGAGAAAATAAAAAGGGGAGAGGCAAGGAGAGAACGAGAGTGTTATGCTGGTGTTTTTAAGGCGACTTCTCGTCGTAAAAACACTATCTACTGAAGCGGGGTTCTCTTTCTAGACCGGAAGTAAAGCACCAACAAAGGAACAGGACATAAAAACCAGGCAGTATACCTTAACATATCTATTACCTTAATTCTAACCGTAACAATACACGTAGAGTGATATTTGAGATACAGGGGCACAGAGACACCACAAAATAGAGTTGCACTTAATACACACTACAATGTTCATACAGGGAGATCGTGAATTATCTACAGTATTGTTTATAAGTCACTTTGAGGCAGGATATAAGTAGAATTGTTCACATAAGGAACAAAAAAGATTGGGAGTCTGTATGGGGAATATTACTATAAATGAGGTAGGGTGCGGATAACGACATTCGACGTTGTCACCTTGTCACAGAGACACACTTAGGTTTTTGACTGGTCCGCGCGCCCTTACCTCAGGTGTTCACAGAAAACTCTCTAACTCTCTTACATGGGGGGGACTGGGATAATTACACAAAGTTCATTTTCTGCCCTATCAACACTGAATTCTTGTAGGCTGCTATCGACTACTCTGTTCTTCACTTAGTCCTGTGCACTGTTCTTTTTCTCCAGTTGTTCTTGACACAAAGGGGGGGTGAATCACTGTTTTTCTATCTCCTGGGTAATGTTCACTCTAGGTCGCACTTGTAGGTTAGGTGCAAGGAGGCTCTCCCGTCTGGGGGCCTCGACCTGGGAGGCGGCCCTCGTACTAGGGCCGCGCCGGTGGGGTGCAGGGAGACCCTCTGGTCTGGGGGCCTCGACCTGATAGGTGGCCCTCGGGACTGGGACCAAACAGCCGGAGTAATCGGGCCTGTCGTTTTTGGCTCCGGGGAGTGAGGGAGCCCGGATCGCCTTCGTCAGGAACTGGAGAGTCTGGCCTGGGCGTCCTGGGACTGCGGGCACCAAGGGGGAGAGGCGCCGTCAGGACTGGGCTGCGGCCGCATCTCCTACGGGGCTTGGACAGGAACAAGGAACTCCCGGGCGTAGGCGGTAAGCCCGATATCGGGCCTTACCACCACTCTAGCGTCTCCTCCGGGACTATATTCCTGGGTGGTGACGAAGGGCTCCCCAAAGGGAAAGAGGCTGGAGAAGGACTCACGTCACTCATGTCCTCTCTAGTACGTCTGGAGGCCAGAGCCTTGGGTCGCCTTCCCCTGTTACGTACTCTAGCTGTAGCCGTGGACTTGCCCGGCGTACGAGGAACACCTGCAGGACGTACTAGGCCGTCCCTTCGCCGCGTATCTGGACCGTCGGTGTGGTACTGCTCCTGTAGTAGGAGACAAGCCAGAGTGAGGGGCACGGAGGCCACACTCTCTCCAATACGGACTGAGACTACCTTCAGGGGCTTCTCTACCCTGGTACGTGCCCCGGCCGGAGCCGAGTGCCTACCCGTACGGAGAACACCTGCAGGGCGTACTAGGCCGTCCCCTCGCCACGTATCTGGGCCGTCGACGTGGTGTTGCTCCCGTAATAGGGAAGGGCTACACGTATGGTAGCAGGGGCTCTTTGCCCTGGTCCGTACTCTGGCCGTAGCCGGAAGCTGATCTATCTGATCAGGAACAACTGACAGGCGTACTGGGCCGTCCCTTCCCCACCGCGTATCTGGACCGTCGGCGTTTAGTTGCTCCTGAAGGGGAGAACAGCAAGAGAGGGATGCACTGGGGCAACTCTCCCTCTCTGGTGTACTAAGGCCGGAGCCTGGGGTCGCCTTCCCCTTTACACACTTTATAAGGCTGTAGCCTTGGGCCTCCTGCCCTAGAGGGTGTAACAAAGCCGTCAATACGGTGTTACCTGGGACTGAAACTGTTCAGTCCCACCCCTATTCTGATGACCATTGCTCTGCCCGCAATGTAGTCTCCCTTCCCTGATCACCTGGGGTTGGGGTAACTGCGGGGAACAAGGGCCCAGGATCGTGATGTCCTGGTGACCCTCTTGAACCTTTGTGTCCTCCTGGGGTGGTGGTGTGGTGGCGGCCTGGTGGTGGGGTGGGGGATGGTGAGGTGGGAGATCCAGCGGCGGGCACGGCGGGCATTTTACCACCCTCAGCATTGTAGAAGTCACGACCCCGTGACTGGAGGTGGTAGGAGGTGGAGGTGGATGTCTGGTGGGCCGGGGTGAGGTGTTGGGTGAGGCTGACCCAGTGGGTGGTGAAGGTGTTAGGCTCCTGATGGGGGTTGAGAGTGAACCGGAGGGAGGATGGATGGTCAGTCCGGCGTAGGAGTCGGAGAAGGTGGTGGGTCCCTCGGATTCTGGCAGGTGGGCGGTCGTGGTGGCGCCATAGCACCCCCTCAATTTTTGTCTCTGGTTGTGGTGGTACGGTGGTGGTGGTTGTTTCCGCGGAGGTGAAGGTGGGAGTTGGTGATGGGTGGTGTGGTGCGCTATTGGTGGTGGGCGTAGCGGGCGGTGATTGAGAGTGGTGGGTTGGAGGTGGGGTATCCAGAGAAGATGCAGGCAGAGGTGAGGTTGGTGAAGGATCAGAATCGGAGGAAGGTGGTGGTGGGTCAGGCAAGGGTGACGTGGGGGAAGGGCTTTGTGGGTATGGTGAGGTTGAGGGTGGGGTGGGGGAGGTGAGCAAGGAAAGAGAGGCAGGTGAGGGTGAGGAGGAGGATGGTGTGATAGGCAAGGCGAGTGAGTTGGCTGTGTAGGTGGGAAAAATGAGTGGCGGGGATGTGATGGTGGTGGGTGGTGCGGGGTGGTAGGTGGGAGGGAGTAGACAGGAGGAGGCAGTTTTGAGAAGTAGGTTTGGGAAAGATGAGGTAAGGGTTCTAGGAGGCCTGTGAAGGGGGAGGCAGGCTTTGTGTTGGGGAGGAATAGGAAGGGGGGAGGTGGCAGTAGTGGAGAAAGTGGTGTGTGAGGTGGGAGGGTTAGGAATAGTGGTAGGAATAGGGGTAGGAATAGGGGAGGGCAAAATAGAAGAGATAGTGACGGGAGAGGAAATGGAAAGATGATGTTTTCCCCTGTCGTAGACTGGGGGAGATGTCAGGTGGCCCCCGTCATTATGGTGGGATGCGGGGGCAGTGGGGGGGGCGCCTTCTGTGCTTTCCTCGTCTCGCTTTCCTTCTTTGAGGCTTGGGGCGATCGGTGTATGGTGGGGAGGGTTGTGGGTGCTCTTGTTTTGTTTTGCTGCGCCGGGCAGCTTTTAGCTGCTCACGAATGTCGTGGATTGGGCACTCAGGGCAGCAAGGAGTAAATTCCCATGGATTTACAGGGATGAGATCCGTGGGGAATTGGTTGATGTTGCCGATGCGTTTGGGGGAAGAGTGGATGGCTAGAAGGCGCCTTATTAAGCTGATTTGTTTATCCAGGTCCCCCGTTGGTTCATGTACTATGAAGTGGTTTTTAATGAAATCGGGGAAGATCCTGAGGAGTTTGTGGAATATGAGTTGTTCTCGGGTTTTTGCATCTGTGCCCGGGTACGCAGCGGTGACGAACCGCCTAGCCTGGATGAAGGTGTCATCGAGGCTTCCGTCGTATGTGAGGGCGTCAAGTTTCGACAAGGCTACAACTGTGCCCAGAGATGGTGTCGCTGCCTGTTTCACAATTTGTTTGAACTGATCCCATTTTAGTCTCAGGACGATTTTGGGAGTGACAGTGGCGATTATTTTTCCCAGGTTAGGCAATGTGACTGCAATTTTTTCTCTGTCTGAGTCGAACCCTATGTCTAGGAGGGGTTTGACCATATCTAAATATACTTCTGTGTCGCATTGGTCCGTGTGCGGTTTGGCTGCCATTGTGCAAGTTTCCTTTTTATCGTTCCTCCATGCTTTTACTCGGATCCAGAACCACCGCTTGCCACCAGTGTTATGCTGGTGTTTTTAAGGCGACTTCTCGTCGTAAGAACACTAGCTACTGAAGCAGGGTTCTCTTTCTAGACCGGAAGTAAAGCACCAACAAAGGAACAGGACATAAAAACCAGGCAGTATACCTTAACACATCTATTACCTTAATTCTAACCGTAACAATACACATAGCGTGATATTTGAGATACAGGGGCACAGAGACACAGAGTTAATACTTAGCACCACAAAATAGAGTTACACTTAATACACACTACAATGTTCATACAGGGAGATCGTGAATTATCTACAGTATTGTTTATACGTCACTTTGAGGCAGGATATAAGTAGAATTGTTCACATAAGGAATAAGAAAGATTGGGAGTCTGTATGGGGAATATTACTATAAATGAGGTAGGGTGTGGATAGTGACATTCGACGTTGTCACCTTGTCACGGAGACACTTACACTTAGGCTTTTGACTGATCCACGCGCCCTTACCTCAGGTGTTCACAGAAAACTCTCTAACTCTCTTACGTGGGGGAGACTGGGATAATTACACAAAGTTCATTTTCTGCCCTGTCAACACTGAATTCTTGTAGGCTACTATCGACTACTCTGTTCTTCACTTAGTCCTGTGCACTGTTCTTTTTCCCCAGTTGTTCTTGACACAAAGGGGGGGTGAATCACTGTTTTTCTATCTCCTGGGTAATGTTCACTCTAGGTCGCACTCGTAGGTTTGGTGCAAGGAGGCTCTCCCGTCTGGGGGCCTCGACCTGGGAGGCTGCCCTCGTACTAGGGCCGCGCCGGTGGGGTGCAGGGACGCCCTCTGGTCTGGGGGCCTCGACCTAATAGGTGGCCCTCGGGACTGGGACCAAACAGCCGGAGTAATCGGGCCTGTCGTTTTTGGCTCCGGGGAGTGAGGGAGCCCGGATCGCCTTCGTCAGGAACTGGAGAGACTGGCCTGGGCGTCCTGGGACTGCGGGAACCAAGGGGGAGAGGCACCGTCAGGACTGGGCTGCGGCCGCATCTCCTACAGGGCTTGGACAGGAACAAGGAACTCCCGGGCGTAGGCGATAAGCCCGATATCGGGCCTTGCCACCACTCTAGCATCTCCTCCGGGACTATATTCCTGGGTGGTGACGAAGGGCTCCCCGAAGGGAAAGAGGCTGGAGAAGGACTCACGTCACTCGTGTCCTCTCTAGTACGTCTCGAGGCCGGAACCTTGGGTCGCCTTCCCCTGTTACGTACTCTAGCTGTAGACGTGGACTTGCCCGGCGTACGAGGAACACCTGCAGGATGTACTAGGCCGTCCCTTCGCCGCGTATCTGGACCGTTGGCTTGGTGCTGCTCCCGTAGTAGGAGACAAGCCGGAGTGAGGGGCACGGAGGCCACACTCTTTCCAATACGGACTGAGACTACCTTCAGGGGCTTCTCTACCCTGGTACGCGCCCCGGCTGGAGCCGAGTGCCTACCCGTACGGAGAACACCTGCAGGGCATACTAGGCCGTCCCCTCGCCACCTATCTGGGCCGTCGACGTGGTGTTGCTCCCGTCATAGGGAAGGGCTACACATACAGTAGCAGGGGCTCTTTACCCTGGTCCGTACTCTGGCCGTAGCCGGAAGCTGATCTATCCAATCAGGAACAACTGACGGGCGTACTGGGCCGTCCCTTTCCCACCGCGTATCTGGACCGTCGGCGTTTAGTTGCTCCTGAGGGGGAGAACAGCAAGAGAGGGATGCACTGGGGCAACTCTCTCTCTCTGGTGTACTGAGGCCGGAGCCTGGGGTCCCCTTCCCCATTACACACTTTATAAGGCCGTAGCCTTGGGCCTCCTGCCCTTGGGCCTCCTGCCCTAGAGGGTGTAACAAAGCCGTCAATACGGTGTTACCTGGGACTGAAACTGTTCAGTCCCACCCCTATTCTGACGACCATTGCTCCGCCTGCAATGTAGTCTCCCTTCCCTGATCACCTGGGGTTGGGGTAACTGCGGGGAACAAGGGCCCAGGATCGTGATGTCCTGGTGACCCTCTTGAACGGGGTCACTAACCCCACTGTTGTGTCCTCCTGGGGTGGTGGTGCGGTGGCGGCCCGGTGGTGGGGTGGGGGGTGGTGAGGTGGGAGGTCCGCGGCGGGCACGGCGGGCATTTTAGAGAGTTAAGAAAAGAGACAGAGAGTGAGAAGAAGAGACAGTGAGAGGTGAAATAAGATACAAGCAGTGTGAAAGGGAAAGAGAAAAGGGAGGTGTGAAACAAAAGGCCGGGAGACAGGGAAGTAGAGAAAAAGGGGAGACAGCTAAGAGAAAATGGGAATGGAGCAAACACAGAAATAGGGATAACAAAAGGAGAAAGTGGGAATGAGAGCTACGGAACGACATACTGAGAACGATAATGAGAAAAATTAGAAAAAGAGGCAAAGTAACGGAGGAGGAAGAAAGTGTGTTATTCTGGCAAGGACGCAGGGAAAGAACTAAGCAGGATAAGACGAAAGGATTGAAGCTGAGTAGAACGAATGACATTCTAGTATAAAGGGAAGGAGAGAAACTGAGAAATTAGAGAAATTTGCAGAGAGAGCAGAGATTAAGGTTGGGAAGAAAATAGGTTAATTTTTAGGGCAAGAAAGAGGTGGGCGATGATAAGAAGGGAAGACAAGGGGAAGGAGAGGGGGGTAGGAAGGGAGGGAAAGACAGTGGGAAGAGCGGAATGAAAGAAGAGATTTCGGGTGACAGGGAGAGGCGGAGAGAGGAGAGTGAAAAAGGAGCATGCAGTAATTACTGAGGAAAGAAAGCAGTGAAGAAAATGAATTTAGTACAAGTAAAGAAATACGGAGAGAGCAATGGAGAATAAAAGGTAACACAAGCTACAGATGAAAAAAAGTAAGACAAAGTTGTGACACGGAGGGAGAAAGAAGAGTGAGGTAAGGAGGGAGTGACAGAGGGGGAGAGAGATGAAGGAAAGGAAAGAGAGAGGGAGGAAGGTAGGGACAGCAGATACCTATAAAGAAAGGGGAAGGAGGGAAAAGGAAACTGGGGATGAGACAAAGGATCCAGAGAGAGAGAAAGAGAGGGGGGGGGGGAAGGACAGTACACAGACAGGCACAGACAGATAGGTCGACAAATATTCAGAGTGTGTGTGTGTGTGTGTGTGTGTGTGTGTGTGTGTGTGTGTGTGTAAATGAGGTGTTTACTACAGTAACATTTAATCACAGGAGATTTATTCTCTCTCTCTCTCTCTCTCTCTCTCTCTCTCTCTCTCTCTCTCTCTCTCTCACACACACACACACACACACACACACACACACACACACACACAGTGTAGTAAACCTTTTCCTAATTTGGTTTATGATAGTACTGTACTATTCCTTTATTAGTTGTTCGGACTACACGTAATTAGAGAGGTGCTTGAAGTACAGGAACCCCTAGTTGGCTGTGAGCTAGAGTATGGAGGATACCGGGTGGGGTTATGGGGTCGGAGAGAAAAGTGGGGGGTTGTGTGGGAGTGTGGGACTTTGAGGAAGGGAGGAGGAGGGGATACCTCTTCATCGAGCAGTGTTACAAACACGGAAAAGGAAACGAACTTATTCCGACGGCTGTACATACAGTAGTATTTAGGTAGGGTGTTTTTTTTTTTTTTTCCAGAGGTTTTTATGGTTGTTGAAAATTATTTAGGATACTCCTATGTATGTTTTTATGCCAAAATATGCAAGAATGACCTGAAAACACTACCAAAATAAGGAGGGGTACTGTACATACAGTAGTGTTTAGGTAGGGTGTTTTTTGGTTTTCAGTGGTTTTTATACATGGTTTTCTTGGTGCTGAAAATTATTTAGGATATTCGTATGTATGTTTTGATGCCAAAATATTCCAGAATGACCTGAAAACACTACGAAAATAAGGATGGGTACTGTACACCCGCGAACCAAAGTTTCGGTACCCCCCTCGATGGAAGGAAGTGGAAGTCAGGGTTAGAGAGAGGGCAGGTGAACGGACAACCGTGAGTGGTACAGCTCCGTTCAGAAGTTTGTACTACACCCAGCGTGGAAGGCGCTAGTCTCTGCCCCTCCTTCCCGGACGACAGGTTACAGCTTCGGACCTCCCACGAGCAACCAGACTTTGGCTAGTATCCAAGCAGTGTCATTCGCTCACCGACTGTTAAATGAAATGAGAATTTTATTTTCATACATATATCAGTCAATCTTACTGCTGATTAAATGATGAAAGTATGTTTATATTCGCCCGGATTAAAAGAAATAATAAAATAACAGAAGAAAAGCACATTACAGAATATTAGAAGCTCGGCTATGAATCAATATGATTATGCGAGTTAGTGAGTTATCGCATGTCTTAATCCCTCGACACGGGCAGTTTTTCAACTAACCATCTTAGCTCAGTATTTATGAACAGTTCTACCGTTTCAAGGAAAATCTAAGCAGCCAAAAATAATGTGTATGCAGTCAAAATATTCAAACATTTACGAAGTATCTGAACAGCTAAAATTCATGTTCATACTCAAAAGTAGATGAAGACGATTGGTGGAGTCTAAGGAATAATGGAAATCATATGTTTTAAGATGAAGTAGCTTACATGATGTTTCCTCTACGTAACCGTCGGTCTCTCTCTCTCTCTCTCTCTCTCTCTCTCTCTCTCTCTCTCTCTGTGGGGTGTGGGAGGGGGGGTTCCACCGAGGTGTTTTGGCTATCCTCTGCTCAAAGGTGAAATCAGCACCATCACGTGCCCCACCAAGTCGACATAAATCGGCGAGACGAGAAATTAATGCTCAGAGGTCAAATTTTTCGCGCTACGTGATGATGGCTTTTCCATCAGGGCAACAACGCATCAACTTGACCTCACTACAAAAACTGTGATGAAGTGGATAAAGAGATGGGAGGAGAGTGCCAACCTTCAGGACCAACGTAAGTCATAAGTCTTTTGTATTACTGTAATGTTATGCTAATATTGAATAAATGTGAACAATAGCTCCCCCTTATATTCCAGTGCTAATAGAAACTAAAACTAGTTTTCGGCCCCTGTGGAAGATGTCAGTGAAAACAGCTTTATACAGTGGACTGGCGTAGTCAAGGGGTGGGAGCGGGGTTGCAACCTTCTCGAGCATCAGTTTTTGGGAGAGTGGCAAATTACATCCTGAGCATTATAGTCAACGTTCCCATTTTACTTTTTGACGTGGTGTGGGTGATTAATGTAAAGCATATGCAACAGGTGTAAAAATAGTAATTATTATGCATTATTTTCATGGCCAAATATCCCCTACACTACATCCACAATTATTAGTGGCTGCCAGAGCCAGCGGGCGTGGCCACGTACGGTGGCGGATGTTCACTTCGCCTCTTCTGTTGTTTTTTTCACGTTCACACACCTCACATCCGAATATTCATTAAGCCTAATAAAGTCGTGATTTACATGCAATATATAATGTTCAGTGATACTTTCCCAGTCAATGTTTGCTGAACCTTGTCTTGATCTTTCACAAAATATCAAACTTCGGTTCAGTGATGCATTGTCCACACAGTGTGTGTGTGGGAGGGGGGGGGTTGTGGGAGTGGGGTGGGAGTGGGGGAGTATAGGGGTGTGGGGGTGTAGGCCTGTGGGTGTGGGAGTATGGGTGAGTTGTGGGGGTGTGGGTATGGGTGTGGGTGTGTGGGTGTGGGTTTGTGGGTGTGGGTATAGGTGTGTATGTGTGTGTATGTGTTTGTGTCTGGGTGTGAGTGTGTCTGGCTATGGGTATGTTTGGGTGTGGGTGTGAGTGTGTAATCACTTAAACTCCTTGTATGGCATAAGGACGAAAATTATGGAGTAATGGCACTGGAAATGGGACAGTTTTGGAATGTGTGTGGCGTGTGCAAAGTGGGTTAAATAATGAATAACAGGAACTGAGAAATTGGTGTGAGGAGCCTTATTGATAACATATACAGTTGGTGCGGTCATGAAGAGAGAATGGAGAATAATAGGAACTGAAAAATTGTTGGCGTGAGGAGGCTTATTGATAACATATAATGATATACAGTTGGTGTGGTCATGAAGAGAGAATGGATCTTGATAGGTTGTTAAAAAGTAAAGTCGAGTTTAAAAGTCGGCGGAGGTTTGGATGTTGTAGTTGTTGTTGTTGCAACCCCAGGTTCATCTCGTTGCGATCCCAATGGAAATCAGAAGCTTCTACCCGTCGTTTCCAAAAGTCTTTGGTTGAGGTTATATTTAAAGACTGTGTTGCGTTAGTGATGTGCATGTGGTGAATGAATGTGTTGTGGTGTGGGGGGTTGCCTTGCAGTGTGGGCAAAGTAACTTGTTTGTGAGTTGTATTTTGTGTCGGAACCGTAGCAGGGAACAGTGGTGACCACATCGCAGTCTGACTATACTGTTTTTTTTTTTTTCTTTAAGACGAAGATGCACTTGACAGGTTGATGATGACTGGCTGAATGCGACATGTCCGAGTAACATAGGTGTATTTCAAATAATTACCAAGTAATGTGACATTACCTGGTAATTATTTGAAATACATGGATGTTATTCGGACATGTTGCATTCAGCCAATCATCACCAACCTGTCAAGTGCATCTTCGCCTCAATTAAAAAAAAAAATGAGTATAGGTGTGTTCGTGTCTTTCTGGGTAGGGTTGATGAGGAGTGTATGTCTTGTGGTGGTTCACGAAGGATGCTGTTTGACTGAAGGGTTTGGATGGCTGTGGTGGCTAATGGCTGTATTTATGCACTGTATGTCTGTGATTTGTAGTGTTGGGTGATCTGTGATTTGTATTAATGGGTGGAGAAGGGGGTATGTTGCCGAGATACTCTGTGTAGTGTTGGGCAGTTGTTCGTTTGTTTATTTTTGGATGGCGGTGATGCAACATGAAATTGCAAGGGTGAGATGGGTACTGAGCTACAGCAATTAACTGTCTCACGTATTCATATGATCTTTGGAAATAATTCTGCATCTTGATGAAAGTGATCTATAATGATGATTTTGATGCATACTGTACTTATTCTTTAGGCTTTGTTCGTCTCCTTAACTCTGCTGACTCCCTTCGGTCTCTCTCTCTCTCTCTCTCTCTCTCTCTCTCTCTCTCTCTCTCTCTCTCTCTCTCTCTCTCTCTCTCCAGGGATGGCCCGACCGGGAGAGGGGGGTCACCCCCCCCCAGTGTGTGTTCTGAGTTGGTCAAAGAATTACTGAGTTGGTCAAAAATCGAGAGGTCATTTAGCAGGCTTAAGCTTTTAAAAACATAGGTCTATTTGCGAAACCGAACCAAAGAAAAAACGTTACATTATCTGATGGTTCTAGCTTGTGAAAGTGACCTGACTGATCAGTTAGATCTTCAAAAAAACTGCAAATTGGTGGAAACTCATGAAAACATAAATAAAATTCTAAAAGCCATTATCATTACATACTCTGTATATACAGGTTGTTACTGCTGAATCCTTATTAATCCATTATCCACATTCACTTCAAGTTGACTCAACATTCGTTTTTCACCTTTTTCCTTATTTGACTTACCAAGTGTGATTTGTGTATGTGTATGTTATTTTTTTTTAAGTAGTCAGTTTAAGCATCTTGTATCTCACCGTATGACTGAAAATCAGTGAACAGTAGTGGAATTTTGAATTAAGTTGTGTCTATATGCACCAGAAATCCAGAATGAGAGTTTGTTTAAATTTGTCACCAGTAAATAAATTACTTTCCAAGAAATACTGTAAGTCTGTTACAAGAAAAATTACTTTCTCATAAATTTGGTTTGTTTCCATCTATTTAGTTGGTCAAACCGTAACGCCAAACGGATCAAATTGGTCAACATTGTCCTTACCCTCCCCCCCAATCACATACTCCTCGGGTCATCCTTGTCTCTCTCTCTCTCCCTCTATACACACACACACACACACACACACACACACACACACACACACACACACACACACACACACACACACACCTGTTCCTCTGAATTCTCTGCTTGTTTCTCTCCCCCATTACGACTGAAACGAGGCACTAGCCTTGCCCCATCCTCTCACCCTCTCTGTGATGCATCTGTTAACTAGTAATCTGCCTTTCTTGTATATGACTAGTTAATTGTTGAAATGTCTCAGGATGTTTTTTTCCAGTGCATAGTGCCACATTATTTCGAACGCTGTGCATCCAGGCATCTCAATAAAATGGATATTTGTGTTTACGTTTCTTTGGATGGAGCTGACGGGGTTTTGATTTATGATGGTCACATACAAATCAGTCCTAGTCATTCTAAGAACGAGACTTCAATTCCCATCTCTTGATGTTGTTGTTGTTGTTGTTGTTGTGTAACCCTGGTCTGTCTGGCCAGCGCTGAGCCTTGACCACCGCCAAGCAATCGCCTCTGCAGGGCTGTCCCGTGCAGTGATGGGGTGAAACTAGAATATCCGGCCTTGAGCTGCATTTAGGCTCGCTACGCCACTATCTTTATAGGCAGCAGTTTGTTTAGTACAACTGTTGCCCTTGTAACAATATTTTCATATCATACAATATATTTCAGCACAAGTATACATGCTCGTAATGTTTTCCCAAACTAGACTTTCGGCGTTGATTTTTATTAGTGCTATATTTACTAATAGCGAATACTTTCATGTTAGAAAGGACGGGAGCCCCTCGAAGAACCACCCAGGCTGGAGATGCTGCTATTGTCGCAGCAGCAGGGGCAACACCTCTTACGATCGCGGTGGCCATAAGGGACAGTCTTCAGTGAGATGTGTCCGCGCTGACTGTCAGGCAAAGGCTGCATGACGCTGGTATACACTATAGAATTCCAGCAATGATGGAAAGCCTGATACAACAACACAGAGAGGGGAGGTTAGCCTTTGCTCAAGGCTACTTTCAGAAGAATCTAGACTTTTGGTCGCAAGTCATCTTCATGGATGAGAAGTGTTTCTCCTCCACCTCGCATGGTAGGGTTCACTGCTGGAGAAGAAACAACACCAGGTATATGATATTACCATTTTTATTACTGATAAATCTCCGTACTGTTATTCCCCCCCCCCCCTCCCAAGGCTTCGTCTTCGTGGCAGTCATCTGTTTTCTGTTCACCTCGCTGTTACAATAATTAACCGATATTCAGACTTTCACTTATGGAATAGGTCAATAATGAAGCTGTCTTCCGCAGTCTGCATACCCCTCCGTCCTTGATTTCCAGTCTTTTAAAGGCAATATGACCAGGCATCTAAAATAATCAGGATCCCTTGTTTTGGTCTTATTCTGTTCATATTATCCTGGAAAAAGACATGATTCCTTCTGCTCTTTGCCTCTATTTTCTTTGTATAAAGACATTAGTGCCGAGAAAAAGTGTGATCAGTTCTAAATAATATAAGATTAGGGGGGCATGTCATCAACTAGTATTCTGTCTAATGGCTGCAAATATATATATATATATATATATATATATATATATATATATATATATATATATATATATATATATATATATATATATATATATATATATATATATATATATATATATATATATATATATATATATATATATATATATATATATATATATATATATATATATATATATATATATATATATATATATATATATATATATATATATATATATATATATTTTTTTTTTTTTCATGCAGATGCGAGAGGGTCGACATTTGTGAGGAGGCACGAACGGGTCACGTTACCTGTAACATCTGGGGATACCTGACTCTACATGGCCTCGGTGACATGTTTAGCATCGAGGGGAGTTTTACTGCTGACCAGTGTGTCCATATCCTGAAGGAACGTTCCCTGCCATCTTTACGTGCAAAGGGTTTCCCGTTCCAAGATGGACCTGTAATTTCCATGCATGACCGGTGCCCCATCCACACCGCACGTGTAGTACGGCAGTGGTTTCAGAGACAAGACATACTTCACCTCTCAGACTGGCCCGCCAAAGTGGCCGGTCTAAATGTAACAAACATGTTTGGGCTGACATGATTATATCCTGGCAGCCAGGAGACGAGAGGACAAGAAATGATCTCCTCGACCACGTAAACGCCCAGCAGGAACTTTGCCGGCGCAGAGTTCATCCGTGGCCTTGTAAGCTCCATGCCTGATAGGTTGCAAGCAGTGATTGAGAAAGAGGTAGGCTGGACCCGATATTGATGTGAAAAGTTGGGCAACAGTTATCATTATATTAAGGATATGTATGCATATTATATAGATAGATAGATAGATACTGTTGATAGATAGATAGAAAGATAGATATAAGACACAATAGCTAGATATAATAGTTACAATAGACATATATTATAGATAGATAGATAGATATAATAAAGATGTAGATATAGATATGATATAGATAATTAGATATGGTATAGAGACAGATACAGAAATAATATAGATAGATATAGATATAATACAGATTATACTCGTGTGTATATATATATATATATATATATATATATATATATATATATATATATATATATATACAATATATATATATTGTTGACTATAAAATAGAAATAAAAATAAAATTGTTTATTTTTTGTCTGAAAACTTCCGTATAATTATGCTTGTATATTATCCACCTTCTATTAGATGCAAGATTATATATATATAAAAAAAAAAATAATAATTTGGTTTTACGCCAGGTATCCCCGAAGGGCTAATGCGTTGCCCCTGGGTAAAGGACTTCTGAACTAGAGCGTGTAGCATTTTATGACCGGATGCCCTTCCTGATGTCTACCAATGACCCTTGGGTGGATTCGATCCTCCGACCCTTCGGTCAGAGCGGAGCGCTCTAACCCACTGAGCCACGGCTGCAAGATTACTCACACGTAATAAATATAATGTGTTCCTTGGCCTTCCCACACAAACAGGACGGATGAAGTAAACTATTGCAATGTCTTTTCCTCCACAATTATGCGATTTGTTAATGCGTCGGTGGTGGTGGACGGTGGTTGCGGCGGCGGCTGTGATGGTGGATTGTGGGTGTTGGTGGGTGGCGGCGGTGGTGGTGGGCGGTGGCGGCGGCGGCGTTGATGGCGGTGGGTGGTTGTGGTGGGTGGCAAGTGGCGGAGACTGTGGTGGTGGTGGCTGTTGTTGTTATTGTTGTTGTTCTTATGAGTTTGTGTTGTGTGTTTGTGTGTGCGTGTGTTTGTGTGTGTGTGTTTGTTTGTGCGTGTATGTGTGTTTGTGTGTGTTTGTGTGTGCGTGTGTGAATTTGTGTGTGTGTGTGTGTGTGTGTGTGTGTGTGTGTGTGTGTGTGTGTGTGTGTGTGTGTGTGTGTGTGTGTGTGTGTGTGTGTGTGTGTTTCAGTGGGAGAATAGTCAGCTCACAAATCACTTATTGATTCATATCAGACTTCATTTCCCTCTATTTGTGTATTGTAACTTATTACTTGCATACATATTTTCATCACAACCGCATAATGTCCACGTTTTTCCTTCATTAATATATAATAATACTTGCCAATATCTGTATAAATATCCGTTTCATCTCAAATTTCGCATTCGTCGTGTGACTGATACTGTTCCGGTATTTGCTGCTCTGTCTGTGGTGGCGAGAGGTTCGGGGTATTAACATGTAGTCCAGAAAGAGCGGACCGAGGCTTGTGCCTTCCACTTTGGGTGTAGTACGAACTTCTGAACGGAGCTGTACTTTGGAACTGAGCTACAAGGCGAATAGTGAGTAACCTAATGACACTGGATTCGAAACATTTCCATGCTATTCACCTGCAAAACATTATACGTTCGTAACATACATACTGTAACATACAGTATAACATAGACTACTGTGTTATCATGGTGTTCTGTGATACTGACCCATCTGTTTCGGATCCTCATCACACAAATAAAGCACCGAGCCAGTTGTATATAAGTTGCAACTTGTCATTATAACTACAGTTATAATTTTTGTGGATGTTATCCCTGGATTGTCTATAGCTATAATAAAGAATGGTTGTGAATTTAATGTTGATTTTCACAGTAGTTGTGCGGATGGTTATATATGTGGCAATTATTTTATGTGGACGAGTAAACCACATTGTGATGGACAGCGGAGAGCATTCGCCAATAATTTACTATAACCAGATGAAATTAGATGCAAACAACACAAAACATTATGAGGCAACGAAGACACAGCTGTGGTATCCTGCTCCGCCTTGTTATCAAGGCCTTAACTGGGGCTTCACCTCATACGTGCATTATTTTCCTTCAGTCTCTGCCTCTTTTATTACTCTTACTTCCCGGTATCCTCTTACTGCGAGTCGTCATATTCCTTGGTGGGTTTCTTGTCGTCCGGTCCTATAACCCGTACTGTATTACATTATTCCTTGCATCATCACTCCCAAACAAACAACGTTAGCACAAGACTGCTGAATCTGTTAATATCATGACTTCCACTACTACTGTAATCCCCATTTTCCTATTGTGTCTAATTTCCCTCACAGTACTACTACTGCTGCTCCCATTACTACTCCACTATAAATCTGTATAATAATAAATATGATTGTCCTTATGTCTGTGTATTTGTTAATCATAATTATTGTCCCTGTCCCACCGTCGACAACTCGTCACTGACCCGGCACCACTACTCCAGTTCCCACCCACCATGGATTCTACTCCTCCCCCACTCCGACACCACATTACCCTTCACCTCATCCTTGGGCCAGAAGGCCTGTTGTTCACCCTTTACCGGTGAATATACATGGCATGCATTAATAATAAAAAAGAAGGCATTTGAGAGCTAAACGGTAATCGCCCTCTGAAATATTCTGTTTGCCAAGTCCAAACTTTAGGCCATATTTTGATACCATGAAGGTTTTATGTTGATAGCTCAAGCCATTCATGAGATTTAATGGTGCTAAAGGCAGGCAATAAAAACTAGTTGACCTTTAGCAGTTAGTTTGGTGACCTTGACTCTGACCCCGATTGCCATTTTCGAACTCCTCCAAGATTTTGGCCATATCTTGATTCGCTGAAGGCTTCATGATGATAGCTCAAGCCGTTCATGAGATATAATAGGAACACACACACACACACACACAAACACACACACACACACACACACACACACACACATGCAGTTAAAAACATGATTGCTCCGCCTTCTAAAGGTAGGCGATAATAATATGATAATAACAACATCGTAGATGTGTACTGTAGTGTTCCTAATATTACACTTAATAACTGCAGACCCAAACGTGCTTATCTTACGGAGCACTGATATATTAACCACAAAACCGACCACAGACCGTTCTTATCATTACCACTGCACCTTCCCTATAGCACTTCACCATGGTAATACAACCCACTGTAGTCCTCTGTGAGATCGCTACACGTGTTTGGGAATAATAACAGTGCACAACATGCCTACAAACCACTAAAATAAGCATATGATATTTCACTGACATCCATCAAATAGCCTAGGAGAAGTTAGTGGACAAACAAACAAACGACTGGATACAGACAGACAGAAGCAGAATGTCTCGCATCGGTATGTAACGACCTGACAAAACTCTTGTGATCCTGCATTGCAGGTGTCATCACAGTAATAATAATAATAATAATAATAATAATTGATCACATGTTATTAGGCACGATACTGAGAAGGACACACACTGGAATAGCATGTGTCGACGCAATGCAGAATCTGTTTGCCATGACAGAAGGTTGGGTTGCGGTCAAACATTAATTTAGTATTACTATAACCCTACCATTACAGCATATTATGGCACTGTTTGGTTTTATATGTCACAGCTGTTTTCACTTGTTTTATCAGGGAGATTATGGTGTTTGTCCTCCTCTGTATCATGGATATTAACATGATTACTACTACTACTACTACTACTACGATTATTATTATTATTATTATTATTATTATTATAACAATGATGACATCTACAAAGCAGGATCGTAATAGTTTTGTCAGGTTGTCATATACCGATGCGAGACATTCGGCCTCAGTCTATGTCCAGCCGTGTGTTTGTTTGTCCGCTAACTTCTAGGCAATTTAATGGAAGTCAGTGAAACATCCCAGGTGTATTTTAATGGGTTGTAGGCATGTTGTGCGCTGTTATTTTTTTCCAAACATGTGTAGTGATCCCACATAGGACTTCAGTGGGTTGTATTACTATAGTGAAGTGCTACAGGTAAGGTCCAGTGGCAATGATAGGAACGGTCTGTGGTCAGTTCTGTGGTTAATATATCAAAGCTCCGTAATATAGGCACGTTTGGGTCTGCGACTTTTATAATTATGTAATGTTTGGAATACTGCAGATGTATGTTGTTGCTGTCAATTTTATAATTATTCTTATTAATGCATGCCACGTATATTCACCGGTAAAAGGTGAACAACAGGCCTGGTGGCCCAAGAAGGAGGTGAGGGGTAAAATGGTTCGGAGTGGGGGAGAAATAGAGCTCATGGCGGGTGGGAGCAGGGATGTTCTACGTACGATAATTATCGTATTTGTACTATAATTTGGGATGCCTGTACGATCTACGATATCATTAAAAAAATACGATAATTTTTGTCTATTTCAGCTTCCCTAGATTTTTTTTTTATATATACTGCAGGTTAACAACACTCACTATTCCCGCCACACGGTTCATTGTGCCCACACCCCAGTAACCCACGCTTCTCATGAGTCACTCACGAAATTCCTTTCCCCTCCCAGTCCCATGGGAGGTCAGGGCCAAGCCCGGCCGACCCCATAAATGTCAAGGACTTAGAAGTTCAAACTTTACTTGGTGCTTGGTAGTGGTCTGGTTCAATGCCCTGGCCAAGCTGTAGTGCTGCTGTACCCACTACCCACTCTGCAACTTTGTATAGGACTTCAGTAAAGTCGTAAGTACAGTTGATATGCTGGTATACATAAAGCTTTGTAGGATATTCTTAATTTCTTACCGGGAAACGTGAGTGTAAGGAAGGCAAAAGTAATGTACCGTCTTAATTACTAGTTTGTATTCACCTAATTGTGATTCTCCTGGATTGACTCAGTCAAGCTCATGATGCCCCGTCTACATTCACCATTTCATCATACTTTTTTTTACACACCATCTCGTCTGGTAACTTGTTTTAATTGAAAATTTACCTGTACGATAATTTTAGGGTAATATACGATAATTTTCATGCTACGGTACGATATATTGGGTCTCTGGGCAGAACATCCCTGGGTGGGAGAGAGGGGGGTGGGGTGCAACTGGGGTAGCGGTGCGGGGTAAGTGACGAGTTGTCGACGGTGGGACAGGGACAATATGATTAACAGATACACAGACATAAGGACAATCATATGTATTATTATACAGATTTATAGTGGAGTAGTAATAGGAGCAGCAGTAGTAGTACTGTGAGGGGAATTGCAGTAGACACAATGGGGAAAGGGGGAATAGTAGTGGCAGTGGCAATAATGATATTAACACAGTCTTGTGCTAACGTTGTTTGTTTGGGAGTGATGATGCAAGGAATAATGTAATACAGTACGGGTTATAGGACCGGACGACAAGAAACCCTCCAAGGAATATGACGACTCGCAGTAAGAGGATACCGGGAAGTAAGAGTAATAAAAGAGGCAGAGACTGAAGGAAAATAATGCACGTATGAGGTGAAGCCCCAGTTAAGGCCTTGATAACAAGGCGGAGCAGGATACCACAGCTGTGTCTTCGCTGTCTCATAATGTTTTGTGTTGTTTGCATCTAATTTCATCTGGTTATAGTAAATTATTGGCGAATGCTCTCCGCTGTCCATCACAATGTGGTTTAGTCGTCCACATAAAATGATTGCCACATATATAACCATCCGCACAACTACTGTGAGAATCAACATTAAATTCACAACCATTCTATATTATAGCTATAGACAATCCAGGGATAACATTCACAGAAATTATAACTGCAGTTATAATGACAAGTTGCAACTTATATACAACTGGCTCGGTGCTTTATTTGTGTGATGAGGATCCGAAAGAGATGGGTCAGTATCACAGGACACCATGATAACACAGTAGTCTATGTTATATGTTACAGTATGAATGTTACGAACGCATAATGTTTTGCAGGTGAATAGCATGGAAATGTTTCGAATCCAGTGTCATTAGGTTACTCACTATTCGCCTCGTAGCTCAGTTCCAAAATACCACTCACGGTTGTCCGTTCACCAGCCCTCTCTCTAACCCTGACTTCCACTTCCTTCCATCGAGGAGGGTACCGAAACTTTGGTTCGCGGGTGTACATACAATAGTGTTCAGGGGTGTTTTTTGGTTATCAGTGGTTTTCCTACAGGGTTATCTTTGTGTTTACCATTACTTTTGATATGCCTATGTGTGTTTTGATGTCTGAATATGGCTGAATGACTGGAAAACACTGTCAGATTAAGCATAGGTAGTAAAGAAACATGTTTGGTATAGGTTGGAGGTGGGTATAGTTTCTGGGTGTGGTAGGGAATGGTGTTCATTATCCGGATGTTGCCGCTACCCGGATATGTCTTTGGCTCTACTGTGTCTGGATAACTGAGTGATTACTGTACTTGCATAAAAGTCTGGAAGCACCTTTATCAACTCCATTAGTATGAAGCACCAACACAGTAGCATGGGTGTTCTTAAAATTATTTTCAATAGTTCTGGTGCGTAAATAATTTGCTCTCATGGAGCTTTAATCAGAGTACATCATACCATAAGCAAAATTAAATAATATTTATGATTTTGACTTCCAGGGCAAGTCCTTTACTATACTGGCCATAAAGATAGAAGAAAAGGGGAAGTGATCAGAAGTCCTGAGGAAATGGCTTGTGTTCTCCAACTGTACCACAACAGTTCCACTGGAGGCAACAGTGGATGGGTTGCAGCTTTGCAGAAAGTCTCAATCCACTATTACTGGAGAGGAATGAACAGTGATGTCAAGCATTATGTCTTTATTATAATGTATTTAGTCTGTGCATATGATACAGGAAGTATTTATTAAACCATCAACATTGTAGTTAGTTACCATCGCCACATTTCATATAAATTACTTTATGTCGCTTGAAAGTATGTAACAGTAACATAATGGCTAATTTGTCATCTTTGGTTATCTCTTAACCTGATATTTTTGCCCTATTACCACTTTGTGTCTTATGACTATTCTTCCCTGGACACCCAAACTCTTCTGCTATACAGTAAGACAGTTTCTTGCAGATTGCAGTGTGTGACAGGTGTCAACCGTTTACACCCCTTAAGACCCAGGCCCCTGAAATGAGACCCATAAAAGTAAAGGACCCACTGGAATTGGTGGGAGTAGATGTAATAGGTAAGGAATGGGATACCGTATATACATTAGTGTGGCCCTTGATAAGTTATACTGTATATCTGTACAGTACTTCAGTCATCGAAAACAATGCATCTAGTGTTCATTCTTCTTCCTTTTTAAAATTAAACCTCGTATTCAGTGCACGAAAATTTTCATGTGGTCAGTTTGTTAAAGGTTAGTGTATTTTATTCAGCACTCGTTGCATCTCTATCTTCCCTCATTGCTTGCCTTGCTGTTTGCAACAAGTAGCTTGTTTCTCACATATGCGATTAATTTTCTCCCAGTTGCCATTAAAAAAAAAAAAAAAAAAAAAAAAAAAAAAAGCCAAATCCCATTTTGTCTGCATCCAGCAATGGGGCCTGAAGCTAGGCCACAGTTAGGTCAGGGCATTTAAGGGTAGGAGACCAACTTACGCCCTAGTAGCATCAACATAGAGATGACCTAAGGTTTTTCTAAAATGTTGACGCTAATAGGGGCGTAGGTCGGTCTCCTACCCTTAAATGCTCAGGACTAAATGTAGCCAAGCCTCGGGGCCCCTATCCTTTGATGTGGGCAAAATGGGATTTGGCATTTGTTTCTTGTTTGGGTTTGTTAAACTCCTTTTAGATTGATTGAGTGTTTTAAGGTGCAGCCATCTGATTCTCACATGCTCCTAACACAAGTTTTCATGTAAAACACACACAAAAGAATCCCTCCAAAGTGACTAAGGATAATCTCTTCCTTTGGGGAAAAGAAAAAGTAGATGTATGTTACAGAGCATGGTCATAATTATTTCTGAAAGTCCTTCCTGTCCCCTCATTAGTCCTAGATAGTAGTTGAGAATAAACTGCTGATTTAGCTTGTTTGGAGCAGGTATACATGTATGAGAACCTGAAGCAGGGTTCTGTAAAAAATGCACATGCATAAGGAACTCGGGAAGCAGTTGTGTTTTCAATGTATGCTACTGGCATGAGGGACTGTGAAACTTGGTTCAATGTACAGCTTTTTTTATTATTATTATTATTATTATACAGTTAACTGTCAATCTATTGGGAACCAAATTTCTATAACAACCAAGAATGAGGACAGTTTGAGACCTGAATTTCCTGCCCATTTGCTGCAATATTATGAGAGATCATTCCTTCAACTTTGGTATGTTATCCACTCTCCCAAAATTGTTTTCTTCATGTTTTTGTTAACTACCCATTGGATACGTTTGTGTGAAGCTACAGAATGTGGTGAATGTTTTTGGCACATCCAATAGAGCCAGGATTCCGGAGGCTTCAATGATGAGTGAATGGAAGCGTGGCCCGTTGGACTGGGCAAATTTGGTCTGTCTGGTCATCGCTGCTCCTCACCCTCCCCTAGGGTGGGAAAGGAGGTCTGGACGATGATGATGAATGATTACCTACAAGCCACATCAAGTAGTCTTTTCAGTAGGCTATCAAGGATGAAGTCAGGTTGATATGTTTGTCTTTAACAGTATCAGTGTGAGAAAGTTTTTACGGACTGTCTATATCAGTAATCACACTTCAATCCACACATGAATTCAGGTCTGGGCAATTTATGCTTTGTACTATAGTACCTTTATAATTGGATTTTGTTGCTTATATGGCTTTCATGCAACCCCCCAAATTTTACTATTTAAGAATCCACATTATTCAGAAATGCTGAAAGGTCTTCCCAGACATTCTGGAATATTGATAGTTGACTGTACATGCTTTGCCTGTATGATTCAACTGCTTGCATGTTATGCATTTTTTATGTTCTATGGGAATGGTTTCGTCTTGCATTGCCTGCAGCCTCAGTAATGTCTAGTTGTGCCTACTAAACTTTAACCCAGGTCCTCTGCCAGCTACTGAGGAAGGACACATATGTTTTCACCTTTGTGGACTTCTTCACCAAGTTTGTGGATTTCTCTCCACTTAAGGATAAAAAAAGCATCTGGGATTGCTAAGTGCATAAGGGCTTTTATCCATAGGTAATTTAAAAGAGTTTTTACTGTTATGAATCTGTTAAATAATGCACTATATTGAACAGTATATTTTGAAATGAAAATCTTCACATGGGTTGATTGCTTTGTATGTTTCCTAGATGGGGTCCACCTTTGAGAATTTTGTCAGACTAGGGGCGTGACTTCTGCGCCTCAGTATTTTTTTTTTTTTTTACTATGCTTCCAAAATTATAGAGAGCATTATGTATCTTTTTACATCCCCTCCACTATTGAGCAAATATGCATATACTGTATTTATAACTGTTGATATACCTCTTGGGAAATCATGTTACACTATAATAATTCAGTACATATTTCTCTAATAGCATTGAGAATGCAGTACGGTATGGTATATACTGTACTAACTCCACTGTCAGCGTCTTTAAAGGTCAACAGTGACTTGTGCAAGGTCTGTGGCATCAAGAGGAGCATAACATCTGCATATCATCCTCAGACCAATGGCCTAACTGAAAGGACAAATAGAACTTTCAACACTAGACTAGCAAAGTTATGCAGTGACAGGTTCAATGACTGGGACCAGTACATTGAAGAAGTGGCATACAGCCTTCGCACACAAAGGCTGAAGAATACCGGATTCACACCTTACCGGTTTATTTGTGTCCCTGTGGTTGGTAATGTTGTGACAGTATTGCAACATTAGCCTTGCTTTTGGGCATCAGATATGTGTTAATAATCCATTTCAGTTGGTTTCAGGATACAAGCACTTTGAATTATCAGGAAGACAGGCCATCAGACAACTCAAATTGCCATGTGCAACACGAGATTCCCATGTCTGTAGGACAACATTTACCAGGAATTTCCAAACAGGTATTCAGTCTGACTGTAAATTATTAACCCTGCCCTAGGGTCTCACCCTGCCTTAGGGTGAGAAAGGAAGTCCAGATGATGATGATGATGAAGATGATGGACATTTATTCAGTGTTGCAAAAGTTATCTTGTATATTCAAACATTTGTATGCACTTGTATCATTTCAGGATACAGATGATATTGATTCAGAGCCAGACAGTCCTCCTGAGGTACCTGATGGCTATCTACTACCTTGTGCCAATGACGTAGCTTTGTATGTAGAACAAAGCATCAAACAAAAAGAACTGCACAACCAGGTGAGTATATTAATAGTATAGTAGAGTTTAGTTGTTCATTATAAATATGATAATTATGGATACATCATGATGATAGTTTAATAAGTCGTTAAATGATATTAACATTATTCTTGTTTGGTCGAGTTTGAATATGCACATGAACTTCAGTGTGCAATTTGAACTGTAATAGTGGTACAACATTTAGCATGATAATAGTAGAGAATTCTTCAAATAATACTGAGATTTCCAGCCAAGATTTGCAATTATGTATATAATAGCTCTGTGTAATCATGTATATTTTTTACATGAAAACTATCCCACCCACAACAGGCCTGTGAAACAAGGGTGCACTGTATTCACATCTTGAAATTCCTGGAATACAAGCACTTTTGTGCAGTCCGTTTTTGGTTCCTATTATTTTTACAGTACAGACAGAATGTTAAAGCAGCCCAGAAGAAGCAGAAGGCAGAATATGTTAAGAGGCAGCATAAGGGTGTCAAGACCTTTAGTATCCATGTAGGACAGATGGTGCTTCAAAAGAACTTGAGAAATGTTTCCCGCAAGAGTGAAAGGATGGAACCCAAGTGGAGTGATCCATACAAGCAAGTTGTACCAAAAAATATCATTGGTTTTTATGTTGTATTATGACCTAATGTGTCTGGACAAGCAACTGCAGCCAAGCAAGTATCCCACTGGGGCTGTCCCATACAGTGACCTGATATTCTCCTATGGCACACACTGGCTGGTTGTCTGAGGTGCAGGGAGAATGTTGAAGCTTGGTTCCTGGATGGATGCTGAATTTGCATCTCAGTCCAGTTAACATGGTCAAATAGAAGACCCTGTCATTCTGTCATTTGTTGTATGAATATGACACAGTGTTGGAAACTATTAGGTTTCTGTTTAAGTTTTTAGCCACCTGGAGAGGAAAGAAGGGTTGCTGTTGAAGAAAGAAGAGTTAGTAGTTAGAGGTGACAAGAAAGATTGGAGAAAATAGAAAGAATGGGAAGGATGACAAAGGTAGGGAATGACATGGGTAGCTCAGCTGCAAGTGAGTGGGTGAGGAACCCACACCTACCACCTGGAAAGAAGAGTAGGAAGAGTTGACAAGAAAGTTGGGAGAAAATTTGAAGAAATGAGGGCAGACCCAGGAAATGAATGATAAAGGTAAAATAATTAGAAAGCAGCCCAAAATATAGTGTGGAAATGATGGTTACCCCTAAATTCAAATTGGCTCCTGTGTAATGTGCACTGAGACTTTCCCGTGGTCTAATCTCTTTCCTCGTTTTACAGAGTGCTTGACATTGACTGCAACCAGTGAGTGGCATTACAGTCAGTGAAGACCAAAGAAAACTTAAAATGCTGAATTCCATATGATCAGCTTCGTCCACATCTGAAGAGCCATTTGGATACGAAAGCAAGGTATCAGTATTATGACAACATTTTACAGTGCTTACCATGGGCTCCATTGCAAGCATTGCACTGGAACAACATCAGGTTCGATTCCAGGGGCATAAGTTACTTTTTGTTCGGTATGTGCGGCTGACCACCACCCTTTCTGTCCATGTTGTGGACTCTTCAAGTGTCTGCACTGAGTGGTTGCCGTAATCGAGGAAACAGTTTAATGTGCTGTTTTGTGTAATAACTGTGGAACCAAATGAGGACTAGGATTTTACTTCCTTTGTTTTCTGCTTATATATACTTTGCAGAGCATGTGTAAAGGAGAATATTCCAAGGACCTAGGTTGTAATGCAAAATGGAGTACCATATCTCCATATTTTTATTTGCTGATATGCACAGTATAAATCACTGCATGCGTGCACAACCTAACAGTTATGAATCAGTTGATCCACAAACACATCAAACTTTTGATTATATCAACACTTTTTGTTAGTTTTGTAGAAATATTTAGATTCTTCTGCATAAATTCATCATTCATTCATTCATTGCCAGACGCCATGTTTCCCAAACGGGGTGGCCAAGGGCTTAGAGTTAATTGTTTTACAGGGAGGGGCACTAATCCTCCACCAACCCCACTTGACACATAGGGATCCCAACAGCATCTGGTGTTCCCAGGCGGTCACCCATCCAAGTACTAACGAGACCCAACATTACTTAACTTCGCTGATCGGACGGGAAGCGGTGTACTCAACGTGGTATGGCCGTTGGCGTAAATGAAGTTACATATTTCATTAACTTTCGGGCTGATGAGAAGTGGTGCTGAGAGTCACTCTGAATCATTTTGTGATGTTCGCTTACCACCATGCAGAACCAATGTGCCATCCTTTGGTAGGCAAATAAAAAATTACTCTTAGGAAATCCATGATTGGCCAAGACCATAGCATGCACTGCCATAAGTGTTACCCATGGCATCAATCCCTTCAAATAGCCACACAATATATTTTTATCAAAGAGCTGTACAACTTATTGCCAGTGACCATACCAGGTACAGTACTACTTGGAGAATTTATTGTGGCAACAACAACATTAACACCTTATGCGCGGCGAATGGACAGCCGACCCCCCCCCCCCCCCGGGTGGCGGGGTTCGATCGCGGTCTGAGTACCTGTAGGAATATATTAGCCAAAAATCAGAGATTAACCCTAGAACATTATACTTGATATAGCAGATAGTACTTACATTCAGCTTTCTCCAGAGACAGGTGTTGAGCCTTCGTGGACTACCCAAGGACTTGTGGAGACTTGCAAAGTTGGGTAACAAAATCTTCACTTTCACACCTGCAGCAACCCTGTTTCCCCTCCACCACAGCCTCATTCTGTCACAGTAAACTTTATACTACAATGTACAGGTAGTTTGGAATCCGTATTTGTACATTAAGTACTGAAAATAAGGCTAAAATCAACGAAGCATACAGCCGACATGCAGCGCGGCGGCGGTCTTCCCGTCACTCAACAAACATTTCCATTTTCACAGCTAAAAACACGTATACTACATTATTTTCAATCATATTACTTCCCAAAAGATCACCGCAGTGCGCTTTTAATTCTGCCTTACGCCCGTCACTGTATTCTCGTTCCTGTCGGCCGCTTGCACTGACTCGGAAGAGCTAGAACTTGCCATAATGTCACTTTGAAAGCCTGCGGTAAACTGACGCTAAACAGGGACAAAACGTGCGAAAAAAAGCTAGTGTGACAACTGGGGAAACAAGCGTTTCCTATTAGCATAAACTGCTTGTGAGAGGAGAGCACAGATTTACAGTTCTGAGCAGTCAGAGTGCTGCCATGCATCACAGCCAGGCTGGCCGGGACATGGTGGGGGGGGAGGGGGGAAAAATGCGATACTTGGCAACAACGGAGGTCAGTAGTACAAAGGTAAAGTATGCTAATTGTAGCTAAAGGGTGGTGGTACTGATAGACAATACCAGCTGGAACATCCTTGCCCACGTTTATTCAAAATTAACTCGAATCGCAAACGCGATGATCCGCCGTTATGTCCTTTTCGGCGAGCATTGCAAACGCGACACCCCGCGTTTTAGGGGTTAAATAACCAACACGTCATCAGTCCTTTGAATATTTACTCCACTTTACAGTTACACTTCTTCCATATTCCCAGTCAATAGCAGTTATCACTTTCTATTCATCTGACTCACATCCCAGCCTCCTTACATGCCTTGCATCCTTATGGATATATTTGAATCAGATTTACTATGCTGAGTGGTAATCATATTACCAAGTTTTGGCGCTTGGTGGTTCAGTGGGTAATTACGGCACTCCAGTCAGATTAAGCCGGTGAAGTTTTACATCCAAGGGGTGGTTGGGGTTTATTGTTCACGTAATGCCACTCAGGGATGAGTGAGGCTGGTCACTCTCATCTTAAATGTCAGGACCAACTTGCCTAGCTCCAGGCTACTACGCTCCTCATGGGGCAACATAGGATTGGATGATGGAATTTGCTATTGTCTTTTGCCAGGCCCTTACCTTTTCAGTCCATTTAATAGTGTACCGTACACCTTACTCATCATCCATCCCACCTACCCTGACATTCCCAACATTTACATTAACATACACAGTTAAAACAACTCACTCACTTCATTCTAACTTTTTCCTGCTTGCTTACTTACACACCCAAGCCTAATCTTTTACTGTACCTGCACGGTTGTAATTTGTGACATACACACAATCACCCACACTTGCATTCTCATTGTCATTCTTACTTATACAGCCTGAGATCCAACTTTTCCATGTTCTCAAAATCATCCATCTCAAATATACAGCAATACATATGCCCTCCTTTGCCCTCTCATCTACTATGACACATATCCCCAAGTCCATACTCCCATTCTCACACTCACCGAGCCATCTGGTTTCTGTTAACTGACATATATCCACTTTTGCATCACCAACCACCTGAACAATCTCCCTTGCTTTTCACTCACCATTTGCAGTTTTCACACTCCATGTCATCAGTACCGTGTCGCATGTTTAATCCTTTTTCATCAATTGTAGGTGTGTATTCAAGGCATTTTTTGTGGTATTATATGTGTGTAAACATATACCATGTGGTTCAGTTATGTGGTGACCATCTACATTAATTACAGTAATTTATCCGGCCTACAGAAAAAACTTTCACATCACTCAGTGCTGAGTAACCTAAGGGTAGTTGTACATTAAGGCGATGGCAGAAGCTGGGGGGGGGGGATAATTAGCATGGGAGGGTTGCAGTTATTGGGCATTACATAAGTGCAGTATACTCGTACCTTATATTGTATCATCATGGGAAACACACTCAGTGGTATGTTTCAAAACTGTAACTTTATGAGCTAATGCCCTTCTGTCATGCAGGTGATTGCAGAGTGGAAAGGCCGCCACCAAAGCTACAGTCTGAAGTCCACTTAGCTCCTGCATATTATGATCCAGCAGTAGCAGCAAATGAAATATCTATTCCAGAAACATGGCTAAATGAAAACCATATTGACCATACTCAGAATTTACTTGGAAGAAGTTTCGCATCCATTTTTGGGTTCCACTCAACTGTCATTTTTGACAGTAAAAATTGTGGCCAAGTACGAGCACCAAAAAATAACTGGATACAAATTGTTAATGTACACAGTTGTCATTGGGTAACTGTTAGTAACATTGGTTGTAGTCGTGACACCGTCAGACTGTACGATAGTATGGTTTGTGCTTTCACTGAACATGATAACAAGCTTAATAGCCAGACTGCTGCCTTGCTAAATTCCAGCAGTCCAATAATAACTGTGGATATTACTCACATGAAACAGCAGAAGGGAGCTTCAGATTGTGGCTTATATGCTGTTGCTACTGCAACAAGTCTTTGTTATGGAATCCCTCCTGAAACCCAAGATTATGTGCAGGAAAGTATGAGGAATCATCTACCTCATTGTTTTAGAGATGGTGTCTTGAAGCCATTTCCTGTAACAACACTCCCTATCATTCCGGAACCACATAGATATCAGTCTTTCAAATTAAGTGTTCACTGTCACTGCAGACACCAAAGGTAGCCCATAGAGAGATGGTTCTGTGTGTTTTGTGTAACAGTCTCATGTTGAGTGTGAAACTGTGCAGAAGAACTATATACTTTCTGTGTGCCGAACGTGTAAAATTTATATGATTGTTCTTAGTTTGTTATACATAGTATTTGGGGCAGATCTTGTTAATGTTTGAGGCATTTGATATGTTCCAAGAAGGGTGCAGGTTGAGAGGCATATTAGAAATCCAGATATGGACTGAGTTATGTGACAGCCAAGTCTGATATGTCAACTTTTGGGCATGTTAAAGCATGGATTATGACGTTACTTTTTTTATATGGGAAATCAGTTGCCCAGAAAGTGTGTGGCTGAATAAAATGTTTTTCATAATAATAGTGGAATGAACCTTATGATCCATACATGCTCCTTTAATGTGGGTAGCAAATCTGCTTTTATTTCAGTGTTACTGTTTGTAAAAAACAAATCAAGTTTCAATTAAATATTATGTTGTAAGGTACAGCCACAAGCAAAGGTTCTTCAATAACCCACTGCCAGGATTTGATATTGCTCCCCAAAACAGAGTATCGTTCCTTCTCTTACTGTTGTTTCATATAAGTGTCACATAACAAACATAAACCTACAATATCAGCAATTCATACAGCTGGCAGCAAAGCGAAGAACTTCCGTAGATGGGAAAGCAGTTGCCTGGAAAGTGTGTGGCTGCATTAAATATTTGTTTTGATAGCTGATAATAATGGAATTAACCTGATGATGCATACATGCTCCTTTAATGTGGGTAACAAATCTGCTTTTATTTCAGTGTTACTGTTTGAAAAAAAAAAATCAAGTTTCAGTTAAATATTATGTTGTAAGGTACAGCCAAAAGCAAAGGTTCTTCAATAAGCCATTGCCAGGATTTGGTATTGCTCCCCAAAACAGAGTATTGTTCCTTCTCCTACTGTTGTTGTTTCATATTAGTGTCACATAACAAACATAAACCTACAATATCTACAATTCATACAGCTGGCAGCAAAGTGAAGAACTTCTGCACATCGTTGTTCATGGCTTATGAAATGCAATGCTTCAAATGAAGTACAGTAGTGATTTAAGGATTGCAGTCTATGATCTTTTGCACAGACAGCCCCTAGTTAAAGGTCACAACTTTTAGTTTCGACCTGTGACTGGCTGTGGATCACGGAGGGCTCTATTAGTTAACTGACCACCCTCGGGATTTTTTTAATGTACTAGGGATCACTGCTGCAGGAGGTAACTATTGTACAGTTTCTCACAAGGAAAAGTACATTGTCAGTGGAGTGAACGGAGCCGAGGCCTGATTGTCTGCTACCTCCCTAAATTGTGCCAGGCAAGGCTGCCACACCACCCCTATATATCTACACTGTGTTTATGTGTGTTTATATATATATATGTAACTCTCTCTTTCACACACACACATGTTCATATGTAATTGTATTTCCTTGCCTGTCATGGGTCAGTATTTGTTAATGTAAAATCATTTTGAAAACCTGAAAATTATTGTGATAAGTATGACAATGAACTTCACGCATATGGTGTAATTATTAGATCTCATGTATGTGTTAAAGGTCTTTGAGGATGGGTTAAGTCCTGCATGGCTATTATCCATTTTATGAGTAATGCAGGGTATAAAGATATAATCTGAAAATCAACTATTATGTTCAGAGACTGAACAGAAACAGAATTTTACTGTCATATTACCTTAAGCTTACGGAGTTTCATGCAGAGACAGCCAGACAAATGAGGAAGGAACCCTGCGGGATTGATGTGGATGAGATTAAGAAAGTTCAGAGAACTATGCTGAGGTGGTTTGGCCATGTGAAGAGAATGAAGAATGAAAGACTGTCTAGGAGGGTTTACGTGAGTGAGGTAGAGAGGGCAAAAGAGAAAGGGAGACCAAGGATGAGGTGGAATGATGGGGAGGTATATGAGAGGGGGTTGGATTGAGGCCAGCCAGATGGCAGGTGACAGTGACATGGAGGTGATTTGTTTATGGTCACACCCTTTGGGGAATGAGACATCAGGCTATAGATAGGTAGATATATATCACCTTAAGTGAGGTTGCTACTTAAGGATATTATACTTTACCCATGAGTCTGCATCATATTTTAGGCTGAACCAGCATGCTTTGTAGAAATATAGATATATTTTTTTTTATAGTCCAGTGAGTCTTGTGGTCATGATCAATGTAGATTTTAAAAGTAGCTAGAAATCTGTTAACATCTTTCCATGAATTTACTACCTTCGACTTTTGCATAAGAAAACTTCCAACATAATGGACATTTGAAGCCATTTTCCATTACTTTCCTACTCTGAAACATGCATTGTATAATTGGCTATACTCATTCCTAAAGTTGGTCACCATATCATCAACAGACTTAGATTCTCAGAGGGCAAGACGTTTGCAATGAACTATAGGTTTTCTCAGTATGTTGGTCTTAAACGTAACATCAACATTGTGATGGTGAATACTAGCCAAGAAGAGGGAGAAAATAAAAAATCCAAAGTCTGAACAAATAATATACTTTGTTAGGTTCCTGGCAAAAATAATGAACTGGGACTGATACCATAGTTACACAACTAATTCAATAAAGGCCTTAATGTTATTGATTACCTTAAAACCTGCATTTAAAAAAAGATAATCAACGTTGGGTCTAGTTAGTACTTGGATGGGTGACCGCCTGGGAACAACTGATGCTGTTGACATAACGTTCTCCCTACGTGTCAAGTGGGGTTGGTGGAGGATTAGTGCCCCTCCCTGTAAAACAATTAACTCTAAGCCCTTGGCCACCCCGTTTGGGATACATGGCGTCTGGCAATGAGTGAATAATGAAAAATCTTATGTCCATTACCACCAAGGATACATTACAAACAACAGCGAAATAGGACATTTTTGAAAATCAAACCTTTTCATATTGTGTAATACCTAAGCTAGGTATATGTTAAGGTACCACCTAAAAAGGATGTGTTTTTGCCAAACATGTACATCCACGAGCAAAAGTTCGCCGACAGTCCGTGCCAGGCATATGTTTCCAAACATAACCCATAGAAGGCGCAGGGCTCGTCCACAAGAGTAAAGGAGAAGGGAGGAGATGGAGAGGGGGAAGGGAAGGAAGGCAACGAAACGGGAGAAGAGGGAAGCAAAAAGACAGGGGAGGAAGAGAGCCTGTGGCGATGGTAGATGACATTTTATAATAATAAGAAGATTATTATTATTATTATTATTATTATTATTATTATTATTTTCATTACTATTATTAATATTACCATCATTAATATCATTAGTTATTATTATTATTATTTTTTTTATTATTATTATTATTATTATTATTATTATTTATGAAATATGTATAAGAAAGAAGGACGTAATCCAGCTTTAGCCTTTAGAATTCTAGACAGTTTTTCTTGTGTAACGGAAGCACTAGTGATGTCCAAAGGCTACAGGTTTGATAGAGTCTAGTAATCCATAAACAACGGTTTGCATTTGATCCAGACGACCAAAGACCCCACAAGAAAATTCCCATCGCCTGAAGGTTAAGGAAGCAAAAAATTAATTTATTCTTGTCAGGTAATGTGAAGGTAGACTGCGAGGTAGAAGGACGTAAAATAAGAGGCAAGGAGGTGGACAGACAGACAGACAGGCAGACAAACAAAGGGGGGAGGGACAAGAAGTTAACAAGTGAAACACGTAAATATCAGTGCCTAGTTTGGTGGTAAGTATTTGGGAATCTTATAATTACAATACAAAAGAAATGTGAGGGTAAAAAATGGTTGAGTAATTTTATAGTTGATAGACATTATGTATTCTTGCCAATCCGACTGAAGGAGATTGGTTGATCACTTCGTAGCATGGCAACGCCATTGGTCGCATAGAGATGGATTATGTGTGTAACATCAGTAATGTTAAAATGCAGCACTGACCCTGCCTTTTCGTCATCAAAATAATATGAATTATTATGTTTAATACCTTGTAAAGTTACCATAACAGTGAACTGATCAGCTTCTTTCATTTCAGTAGAATGTACTTATATGATTCGTAGATACTTACCACCAAACTAGGCACTGCCCCTTACAACTTGACAACTCCTTGTTCGCTCTCTCTCTCTCTCTCTTATTTTACGCCCTTCTACCTCGCAGTCTACCTTCACATTGCCTGGCACGATTAATTTCTTACTTCCTTAACCTATAAACGATGGGAATTTTCTTGTGGTGTCTTTCATCGTCCAGATCAAATTCAACTCGTTGTTTAAGAGTTGCTAGACTTTATCAAACCTTTAGCTTTTGAGCATCATTAGTAATAATAATTATAATAATAATAATAATAATAATAATAATAATAATACAGTAATAATAAAACACCCGATATGTCATCTATCATCCCCACAGGCTCTCTTCCTCCCCTGTCTTGTTTCCTCTCTCTTCTCCCGTTTCGTTGTCTTCCTTCCCCTCCCCTTCTCCATCTCCTCCCCAGGGCCGGTCCTTCCTATACGCTCACTACGCTCAGGCCGTAGGGCCTCCAATCGATGGTGAGGCCTCCCGTCCTCAGGATGTGTATTAAAAAAAATAAATAATTCATCATCATCATCCGGACCTCCTTTCCCACCCTAGGGCAGGGTGAGGAGTAGCAATGTCCAGACAGCCCAAAATTGCCCAGTCCAATGGGCCACGCTTCCATTCACTCATCATTCAAGCCCCCGGAATCCTGGCTCTATCGGATACGCCCAAAACATTCACCACGTTCTGTAGCTTCACATATCATATCCAACAGAGTCAATCCAGACGCTGCCACGTTAAAAAGGGGTGCCAAAAATCCCTGATCATGCATATCTCCTCACAAAATTCATCCAGCCAGCTCGATCTCCTGTCAGTTCCCTAGCCTCACCGACTTCCAACCTCTCTTCTTCACACATTCATCCACCATATCTCTCCACCTCCTTGGCCTACCTCGCCTCCTCCCTCCTTCGAATTCGCTCAGATATACCTTCTTCACCACTCTATTGTTATCCATTCTCTCCACATGACCATACCATCTCAGTACACTCTCTTCAATTCTGGTGTCCACCGACTTCCTCACTCCGCATCTTTCATGAATCACATTATTTCGTATCCTATCCACCCTCTGTATTCCATATACATTCCTCAGCAGTCCCATCTCCACTGCTCTTACTCTTGGCTTTTCGTTTTTATACCACATCATAGTCTCACATCCATATGTTAAAGTTGGCACTAACACTCCTTCATGTAAGCCTCGTGCTGCTGCAACACTCATGCCTCTGTTTCTTATGAAGTAAGTCGAGAATGGTGCTTACAGGTATATTGATCAATTGGTTCCACTTGCATGAACGTTGTATAAACAGTAATAACTGAATGATTGCAGGCAAAAATTATATTAGTCTTTTTGAGCAACAAAAACTAGTGGTAGTTAGACATTTGTTTACTGGGATTTAACATTAAATGCTGATGGCAATCCTGAGTGCTGCACTGCAGATCAGCCGAGTCGCTGACAGTGTTGCCACACGTACGATAATTATCGTATGATTACGATAATATTGCCTCTGGAACGATGTACGATACCATTTTCCATTATCGTACAGCTGGTACGATAATTTTGGGTTGAAAGCTAGCATGGCGGTAAATTTTGTGGCCACATATTCCAATGCTGAATGTGAAAGAGTATTCAGCAAAGTTAGCTTCTCAAAACCAAGCTAAGAAGTACTGTAGGCCAAAAACCAAAATTGTAAATGGAGGTCTTCGTTCATCAGAACGCCTAAAAAATTCACGAGGGCCATGTATCAGATTCACTCACTCTAAAGATATGCTTGCACGCATAGCTAATCACGCACAGTTGTTCCACACTTTTGACAGATCAGGATCTTAAAGGCTGATATAATGGTGATCACTGAATAAAAATTTTAAATGGTCTTATGGAGTTATTATCTGCAAGAGTAAGCACATTTCTATGAATTATCTATTTAAGTTCTGTGGACTGCATTCTGGTGCTATACTCCACTTCACCGAGTCTGGCACCATCAGTGATGTCTTCAACACCTATAGCATTGATAAAACTCCCCATCACTGGATATGTCATTTTGTATTGCCTTTATATAGGTTTTCAAGGTTATGTAATAGAGGCTCACTTAGTGCAGAGGATTTACATCAACAGTACGGGCGCTGAGGACATCACTGATGGTGCCAGACTCGATGAAAATGAGAACAGTTTACCGGACGGCCACACATAATGTTGAGTGAAGGTGTGATGACTTGGATTACTTACACTGCATGTCTTGGTGTGATCCCAGAATTTTGTCTTCTTCTTACCTCATTTCACTTATACTTAACCCTGGCTATGGCTTTTAAGGAAGATGCAAGTGTCAGTGGTGGTGTCAAGCGTAAACACCAGTCTATTCCAACAAAATCAAACCCCCTTGATTTTGGTTAATTGGTTCGCCATACTACCGCAAAGACTAACCCCCCCTAATAAACAGATACAGTGACGCACTAAGGGGGGGAAGGGGGGCGGCCCGTCCCGGGTGACAGCCATTGGGGGTGCCATTTAGCTGAATGGTAACTTTTTCATTTCACTTGCTGTCATTAGCATCAACAGAGAGCTAGAGAAGCATTTTAACCCTTTAACCGCGGGTGTCATTCCAGAATGACATTGCAAAAACTGGACCAAACCGCGGGTGTCATTCTCGAATGTTTGTGAATATTTTGAATACCCCGCGTTTTTTCCGTGCACCAATTGTTTCAAGGGAGAGTAGCTATTAAGTTCTTTCACTCCAGCTGACCCCCACCTCCCTCCTCCCCCCCTGGGGCCCCACCTCCCACCCCTGGGCCCCCCACCCCACCCCGGACCAAATACGCATCAGTATCTGTCCAGCTGTGTGAGTGAGAACACTGCTGATGTGGAAGTGAAGTGCAGGCAATTACAGTGCCTTTTACCTGCCTCAGTGAACACAGAGTGGGTGTTTATCGTATGTGCAGTGTTCATATAATGTTTATAGTATTATTATCAGAATGAGGTTGGCATTTGGTAATGGTGTGTGAGCGAAAAATAGTGATTACAACACTGCTGATATGGCAGTGAAGTGCGGGTAATGACAGTGCCTTTTACCTGCCTCAGTGAACACAGAGTGGGTGTTTATCGTATGTGCAGTGTTCATATATGTTTATAGTATTATTATCAGAATGAGGTTGGCATTTGGTAATGGTGTATGAGCGAAGGTAATGGTGTGTGAGCGAAAAATAGTGATTTTAGATCGCTCACTTCTAATGGCACTGCCCATCCAGTGATAGTCAACGAAATCATGAAACCTACATCATTGCAAAGCCAAAGGTTAGTACTTTCTAATGGTACCTTATTTTTCACTCTAGATTTATTCTGTGCAGAGTTACTGAAAGTGACATTGATATACAGTGATGCGACAGTGACGTGCTTTACCAATAATTGTATAATGGATAATGTAGTAATAAGGGATATTTTGCCTAGAAAAAAATGTAAATGTTGGCCAGTATAATAAGTGATATTGTAATAAGAGAATCTGCGGCACTTGTGTAATTCTGTGATGCGACAGTGATGCAATATAGTAATAAGTGCAGTGTAAATATAATGTATATTGCCCAGATTATATGTAAAATAATATTAGAAGTTAGAAATAATGAAAAGATCGCCCGAAACGTCAGTGAGCGGGTGACGCCGCAGTGAAGTGAGGCGCAGCCGCAGTGAAGTGCGGGCGCAGCCGCAGTGAACACAGAGTGGGTGTTTATCTTATGTGCAGTGTTCATATATGTTTATATTACTATTATCAGAGAGTGGTTGGCATTTGGTACCGGTGTGTGGGGCGTAAAATAGTGATTTTACACCCCTCACTTCTAACGGCTCTGCTCGTCCTGTGAAAGTCAACAAAGTCATGAAACCTACATCAATGGAAAGCTGAAGATTAGTACTTTCTAATGGTACCTTATTTTTTTCTCTAGCTTTATTCTGTGCAGAGTTATTAAGGTTTAAAGGTTTGTTTACATTTGGCTGAAACCCCCCGTGGGAGAGGACAGCCAGACCAAAACAATACCCGCGGTTAAGGGGTTAACTCTAATGATGTAATAGATGACTTCGCTTCAAGAAAATGCAAGAGGGTGAAAGTCTAAATTCATTGCTAAAATTCCTCGTGTAATAATAATAATATTCATTATCGCTATTTATAGTATAACTTTAGAATCTTCAAACTTTGTGGGTTATGATTACTTACATATGAGAGCCTACAGCGTTGTGGTGTAAATTTCAGAATTATTACCGATTATAATGATATTTTTACTGATGTTGCAGGTTTTGTTTCAATATTTTTGTTGCAACCTGTATGCCACTATTAAGCATTTTAGATATAAATTTTTCCTTTTCTAATAGTTGTAGTTCATAATCTTACAGTATATGTATATACGCTGTAGCCTTTTTGCCACTATGGAGTTATATGGCAATGACCATTTCTGTCATCATATATCTGTTTTTATATATCATTTCTGTTTTTATATATCTCCGATAGAGCCAGGATTCCGGGGGCTTGAATGATGAGTGAATGGAAGCGTGGCCCATTGGTCTGGGCAAATTTGGGCTGTCTGTATATTGCTACACCTCACCCTGCCCTAGGATGGGAAAGGAGGTCCAAATGATGATGATGATGATATATCTGAGTAATAATTACTTGTAAATTATAGCCTCACACAAGGTATCATTATTTTATTTTTATTCAAAGAATTAAAGATTATGCAGTGCAAGTTTTTTTACTTTACATTGCTCAGGATAGGGATATAACTTGAGGGGTGAATATATAGGGTAGAGGGAGAAATGTAAATAAAGAGTGGGGGGGGGGCCCAAAAGAGATCCAGCGTAGGGCCTCAGAAAAGCTAGGACCGGCACTGCTCCTCCCTTCTCCTTTACTCTTGTGGACGAGCCCTGCGCCCTCTATGGGCTATGTTTGGAAACATATGCCTGACACGGACTGTCGGTGAACTTTTGCTCGTGGGTGTACTATTGCGGCCAGGAGTTCTTAGCCACCGGGACTCTGATGCATGGTCGCGGAGAGAGAGGACGTGTTTTCATCTACTCTCTCCTCTAGTTTTCAGGGCTGCCTCACCGGCATTAGTTTTTTTTCTTTTCACCCTTCTGGTGATGCTTAGGATTAGCTAGTACTAATTTTCCTCCCTACCCTTGCTAGAGATATAGTAAGTGTATATCTGTTTACTAACATTACCTTTGCTTACTCGCCCACGGAGGGTCCCCCCCACTGATCGCTCTGGGGTGTGAAGTAACACGGTCGGGCCTCCCTGGAGTGGTTTGAGAGGGCAATCTTGGCCATAGGTGTGTTGTCCTGTTTTTTTTTTTCCCTTGTTTGTTTTTTCTCCTTCTTCCCACTTCCCCCTTTATGGCCACTATGGCGGACGCCACTGCTGCCTCCTCCCCCTTCAGGGGGGGAGGTTGTCCTGACCGACCCCCGACTGTCTCACAGACGGACTGCCCCCAGACTGAACGGCCCCAGACATGTACCCGCCTTGACATTCATGTACATAATGCCGAGTTTGTATTGATTCATGCGGTTGGTTCCACTCCCCTGTCCAGCCTCAATCCCTTCATCATCAAGAAGGTGATTGATGGGTGTGCAGGAGAGGTGGAACAAGTGAAAAAACTTGCGAGTGGAGACCTCCTTGTAAAAACCATGAATTCAGCTCAAGTCAAGGATTTGCTTAAACTGAGGAAGTTCCATTGTCACGATGTCCAGACAACGATCCCCCACTCCATGAATTCCTGCAAGGGTGTTATCACCTGCAAGGATCTTGTGCTTATGGAGGAAGAAGAAATTGTACAGGAACTTTCTCAGTAAGATGTCATAGAGGCGAGATTCATAACCCGTTTCCAGGAAGGCATAAGGACGAAGACAGCCACAGTAGTTTTGACTTTTGGCAAAGTATCTCTCCCTGCTAATGTGAAAGTAGGATAAGAAACTATTAATGAGACCTTACATACCCAATCCCCTTCGTTGTGGAAAATGTCAACTCTATGGACATCATGAAAAGGCTTGTCGAGCTTCAAACATAGTATGTGGCAAGTGCGCAACTGTAGGACATTCTGCTGACCGCTGTACATCAGAGACTGAATGTTGCTTCCACTGTAAGGATGCTCACTCCACTTCCTCTAGGGCTTGTCCCAAGTGGAAGGAGGAGAAAGAGGTCTGCACAGTGAAAGCGACTGAGGGCATATCCTTTTACGATGCTAGGAAGAAGGTGAAGGAGTTGCATGCAACTCCCAAGCCTAATGTCTCCTATGCATCGGCGGTTGTGTCCCGTCCCGTGATGTGCACCGTGGAGACACAGACTGACCTTACCTTCGCTCCACATGCCACTTGCCCTACCTCTAAGTCTAGACCCCCTGTACGTTCCAACTCTCTTACAGACATCCCTGTCGCCACTTCTTACTCTCAGGCTGCCGCTGCTCCTTCGCAGTCGGTGCGGCCAAAATCGAAGCCCGACAAGTCTGATGGGATTAATCTGACCACCCTCACCAAGCCGGCACGTCCTCATGTCCTTCCCGCTCCTGGTCCAGCAAGGGAGAGAAAGAATAGCTCTTCCTCGGTGGAGTCTGGGAGCCTTGTAATTGATGAGAATATGGAGGTTTCCATGAGTAAGCACCGGGATAGGTCCCCCGGTAGTCACTCGCCTACTGGCGGGCGACAAAAAAAGACGAAGCACACTGGCCCCCAACGAAAATCTTAAACCGCCGCATTCACTCTATTACAGTGGAATTGTAGAGGTATTGGGAATAAGTTACAAGATATAGGAATCTTACTGTCAATACACAGGCCAGACGTTGTTTGTTTACAGGAGACATGCCTGGAGGATAACCCTGATCCTCCACAGTTCAAACACTATCACTCGTATAGAAGATATGAAGGTCATGGAGTTGCCATATACACACACAAATCACACCCACAAACGGAAGTGATTCTAAATTCTACTCTGGAAGCTGTCGTGTGCAGAGTAAAATTTAATAACACGTATCTGTCTATTTGCTCTCTGTACTGTCCTCCACACGGCCCCATTGATAGTGATGCTTTAAATTCACTAGTTGAACATCTACCTGGAAATAAGTTAGTGTTGGGCGACTTTAATGCCCATCACTATCAATGGGGTAGCTTGAGGATTGATGGTCGTGGGGAACAAGTAGCCGACCTAATACTACAGTCCAACCTCTGTCTTCTGAACGATGGTAGAGTGACTCGTGTAGATGATCGTACTGGTAACTTTTCGGCCATTGACTTATCTTTGGCCTCCCCTGGTATACATCAACATCTCTCATGGGACCCTTACGACAACTCCTTGGGAAGTGATCATTTACCCATCTGTCTTTCTTATACACGCGACATCGTTTCGGACCCTCCACCTCCAAAATTTAACTATAAGAAAGCAGATTGGGGATCCTTCTCAAGGATCGCCAATTTAGATATATCTGGGGAGACCATAGATGTTAAGGTCGAAAATATAACTACTTCCATATTACACGCAGCTGAGGCTGCTATTCCCAAGACTTCTACAGTTCATGCGAAGCATAGAGCACATTGGTGGACGCCGGATTGCCGACAAGCATTAAGAAAACGCAATAGGAGATACAGGATTTTTGATAGTCAGCCCACTGAGGAAAACTTTATTGCATACAAACAGGCACGGGCTGAGGCAAGGAGAATAATAAGAAGGGCCAAACGTGGCTCCTGGCGGTCCTTTGTGTCCACGGTGACTCGTACAACACCATTACGTAAAGTCTGGTCCACTATAAGAATATTAAATAATAATGGCCCATATTTTCCAATCACCACCCTTCAGGTTAATAATAACATCTATGACGAGCCCGTGGACGTTGCTAACATGCTCGCCAGGAGTTTTTCTCATGTAAGTAGCTCACCCAATTATGATCCGCGTTTTCAACATCATAAACGCATGGCTGAGCTACAGATATTAGACTTTGCCACAGAAGACGTAGACTCCCCGCACAACCAAGAGTTTACGCTAGATGAACTGCTCCTTGCCCTTAAATCCTGTAAAGACACCAGCCCTGGACCAGACACCATCACGTACGGTATGATCCAGCATCTTAATCAGGACAACCTGATTAAGATGTTAGCATTGTACAATGAGATTTGGGCGTTTCGAACGTTCCCAAACTCATGGCACTTTGCGCACGTCATACAGATACCCAAAGAGGCTGGTCGTCTTATGAACCCCACTTCATTTCGTCCTATTCTGTTGACTTCTTGTCTATGTAAGGTCATGGAACGTATGGTTAACAATAGGCCTCTTTTTGTTTTAGAGTCGAAGAATTTGTTAAATGATCAACAATGTGGCTTCCGTAAATACAGAAGTTCACTAGATCATTTAATGAATTTGGAGCATTGTATTGCAGAGGTGTTTTCCAATAAAGAATTCATGATAGGGGTGTTCTTGGACATACATAAAGCCTATGACATGACATGGCAACACGGTATACTAATGAAGCTCTATGCTTATGGTTTAAGAGGAAATTTGCCTGTTTTTATTTCAAATTTCTTAAGGGACAAAACTTTCTCTGTCAAATTTCCCCGTAATGTAACATCGGATATATTTATCCAGGAAAACGGGGTGCCACAGGGAAGTGTGCTTAGTCCTACTTTATTTAGTATTATGATCAATGATATTCTGTCATCAGCTCCCATCCCGAGGAATCTTAAATACTCGCTCTACGCTGACGATTGTGCAATATGGCACTCTTCCCATAATGCACAATTTTCTGCTGGGCGGATTCAAGCAGCCCTTGACTCCGTCCACCAATGGGCCTTGCAGTGGGGATTTAAGTTTTCCGTCCGTAAGTGTGCCGCTATAGCCTTCACTAATCGTAACGTACCTAATTTGTACTTAACTTTGGATAATCAGGCGGTACCTTTTCAAAATTCTGTAACATTTTTAGGAATACATTTTGATCATAGAATGAATTTTAAACTTCACATTAACACTTTGCTTGCTCGTTGTGATAAACCGTTAAATGTCCTCAAGTACCTAGCGGGTACTACCTGGGGTGCCGACAGAAAATCTTTATTAATGGTGTATAAGTCCCTTTTTCGATCGAAGCTAGACTATGGCGCATAGGTGTATGGCTCGGCATCCGAAGCTACGCTGAAAGGATTGGATGTGTTACAGAATAAATGTTTGCAAATGTGTCTTGGAACCGTCCGGTGTACCTGTGTGGCTCGTATGGAAGTGGAGGCGAATGTGCCTCCCCTCCGTATTCGCCATGACCACCTGGCCTTGTCCTACGGCGTAAGGACGTTTAGGAAAAGTAATATCGGCAATGTGGCCTGTACCCCCCTGCGTCAATACCACCACCTTCTGCGGGGGGTGCGTAGGCCACTTGCTGCTCGCCTCCACTTACTGACTCAGGAGCTTGGTGTGGACCCCATTGACTGTGACAAGTTGGTGCTAAAAAATATAGCGCCTTGGGAGCCACCCAGTTTTACAGTGGATGTATCATGGCTCCCAGCACCAAAGGCCAAGGCGCCGGAGGTGTAGGTCCACCACTTGTTTCGTAACATCATTGTTCGTCACTTGGGGTCCCGTCAATTGTACACCGACGGCTCCAAGTTGAGTGAATGTGTGGGTGCAAGTGTGTGGTCGACTGAATGTGCCCTTAGGATTCGGTTGCCGACTCATACATCTGTGTTTACTTCAGAAATTTTTGCTATTGACAAAGCCATAGACTATGCTCTCATTTCTAAGCATGACTCATTTGTCATATTTTCAGATTCAAAATCAGCCCTTCAGGCAATTGCATCTTGCACTACGGACTCTCACGAGATCCAGGGCCGCATTGTTAATAAGTTGCATTCGTGCAACAAGTCATTCACGCTGATCTGGGTGCCTGGTCATTGTCGTATCTACGGCAATGAGCAGGCTGACTTACTTGCAAAGTCGGCTGTAGAGCTCGAGGAGACTTGGGACGTTCCTCGTGATCTACGGTCGAGTCTATATCTCGGAAAGAAATCAATAAATCTTCTGTGGCAAGGTCAGTGGACCAGACTAAATATTCCAACTTGTAAGCCGTACCTGGGCGACTAGGACACTGCCAACCGTCCCAGTCGCCTAGAAGAAAAAGTGTTGGCACGGTTACGGCTCAATGCCACCATTTTAACCCACATTAAGCCATATATGGAAAGACGCTTCCCACCGCACTGTGACATCTGTAATGCGGTGTTATCCATCAGTCATATCATCCTGCGCTGTCGGCGATTTATTAGTGAACGTGCTTCACTTATAAATTACTGCGGCGTAGTAGACGTCCCCTTCACCCTTTCCACCATCCTGGGTGATGGGGACATTGTTATGAGTGATAAATTGATGGCTTTCTTGAGAGAGACCGGACTGATCAGAGTGATGTGACTTTTTTACTGTGTGGTTATGGTTTTTATCAACGGTAAATATGTATATATTGTAATATTAATTAGAGTTGACAGTTGACATATTTTAAATAGTTCCTCCTCCCACCGATCTATTTCTAATATAGATGTCCCCTACATTAAGCCAAGCTCCTGGCCTGAGAGTCACCAGCTGACGAGTGCAAGTGTGCAATATAGGAAGGTATTGGGCACTTGCAGTCGATGGTGGTCTGCTGGGCGAGGTTCTTCACTTTTTGTACAAATTATGTAAATACATTATATTATCTTGCTTAAGTTATTCTAATTAGGGACGACAGCTGACGTATATGGAAATGTTCCTGACTCGTCTGGTTCCCTTTCATATATTGATGTCCCCTATATTAGGTTGTGCCTCGACTGACAGTCACCAGGTGATGAGTGCAGATATGTCATGTAGAAAGACATTACATATCTGCAGTCGGTGGTGTTCTGTTAGTCGAGGTATTTTTACCATTAGTGTAGGTCTCTGTAGGATTTAGTATAGGTTAGCGATTTGTCTGTCAGGTGATTAGTTTTAGGGTCTTTAGATTAGTTTTTCTTTATAATATAAGGTATAAAAAATATAAAACCAAGAAAAAATTTAAAAAAATAAAAATACAAAAAAAATAAATAAAATTAAAATTATTATATATATATATATATATATATATATATATATATGTACATTTGCATGAAAGTGTGTCTGTATGTATGCATGGAAGTGTGTGTGTGTGTGTGTGTGTGTGTGTGTGTGTGTGTGTGTATATATATATATATATATATATATATATATATATATGTATATATATATAAATATATATGTATATATATATATGTATATATATATATATATATGTATATATATATATATGGCCTTAATAACCAGGGGCTTCGGCCCCAATGGTTGATAGGCCGGAAAAAAAAAAAAAAAAAAATTAGCCACCCTCGTCCAGCCAACCCGTGTATGTGGCAGAGTCGCATTCACGAGCACAGAAGTTGCCTTCGATGCATTTCTGTCAGAAAATTATCCCTTCAGCTTTGGGCTTGTACTTGTGGATAAAACAATTGTAATATTTACTTTAAAGGTTTGTCTCTGATAACACGAATATATCATACTGATTATTTAATAACTTGTTTCTCATATAGAGCCAAGCAAGTGACAAATATTTATATTTGGTTCCACTCCACGACTTCCTGTAGGTTTGAACCTGCGAACACAGAGTGAACAAGTTCGAAGCATTCATTTGTTACCAGGAGAGAGAGAGAGAGAGAGAGAGAGAGAGGGAGGGAGAGAGAGAGAGAGAGAGATGGAGAAATGAATTCCCCAAGCTAGGCAACTAAGGCCATATAGCCACTCTGGGTTACAGGAGGGCGCTTCCCCTCCCGGCAACGGTAGCCCGGGCGAGGCTCGATCTTGCGACCTACCGATCACAAGCTCAGCGCGCTACCACTGTGCTACCGCGCTCCCAGAGAGAGAGAGAGAGAGTAGCGGGTGCCCGTGAATTTTAGAGGAATGAGGTGGAGAAATGAGGTGCTCAAAACAGTTAAACAGGGATTTTTCCTTTCGTTTCGGTTGGCTTTCTATGCCTAAATAACTAAATGAAAGTAAATTATGAAATATAATAACTGGATGACGAAGTGGTAATAGGGTCTGGCTAATGGTTGTTTGGTCCAAGGTGTGCAGTGGTAAGCCTAATTCCAGGCAACGATCGCTGTTAAAAGTTGGATATTTTAGGTCCCATTTATTGTAAATATCTCCATGTATGTTTCCAGTACGTGTATGCCCCTATGGACCTATTTTCACACCATGAATATTTTCATCAATGGACATTTTTACCACGCGGAGCAGTCCCCCATAGACCTATTTTCCTTAATGACTTTTTTTTTTTTCAAAAATGCCTACTTTTCTACGTAACCTATTTTCCCACGAACTAATTTTCCCCATTGATGTATTTTCTCCTCACGGACCAATTTCTCCGTCGACCTTGAATTTCTCTATGGATGCAGGTTTCCTACATGGACGTATACCCATGGATGTATTTTTCATAACGAACCTTTTTTCCCCATGAACCTGTTATCCGACATGGTTATATCACCCACTGATGGCTGCAGTTGAAACACAGACCTGTTAACCAACAGACGTATTGCACGATGGACCTGTTGTAACCCACTGGATATATATACCTACTTAAGCATGATTCCATAATAATATCCCCTGTGCACCGATTTTCCCAACTCAGACGGTAACTCAAATCACCTAACCCCAGTGGCCTGTTTTCCCACAATCCGTCCATCCACCTACACACCCACCCATCAACACACATACCCACAACCTTACTCAATACAGTATGTCTCAAAAGCAGGACGACACAAACCCGCCTCTTGCCTTGTCCTACAGGTAGCCCCACCAACCACCCCACTTAAACAATGCACGAACACCACTCCACCCCACTTAACCAGCCCAACAACCCTTTCCCTCCCTCTCGCCCACCCACTCCACCTAATCCGCCTATGAAACAACCAGCCTACACTAACCAATCCACCCACCCAGTCACCAACCTACCAATCCGCATACGATGATCCACAATAGTCAGATGACTCTCAATTCAACACACACACACACACACACACAGTGGGAGTCAGAGAGAGCAGACGTGCGACGTCAGCGCTCCGTACCGAGCCAGCACGGCCAGTGGCATTACCTAAATTAGTATCTTTATATGAGTCAAGCTCTGTACCAGGTTAGATTAAATGATTTTTCATTATTAAAAGAAAAAAAATAATAAGAAGTTTAAACCAGACTTGTTCAAACAGAAAAGAGAACCGAGAGGCGAAAGAATGCAATCAGTCAGCTGAGGTTTGTTTAGACTACAGCTGCACGGGGAATGTAAGTACATGTACTCTGTGCTTTTAGTGTTGCAAAATGGACACATACTTTATTAAAGCAAATTTGGAAATGAAAAGGGATAAAGGTAGAAAGCAAGATGATTTCTACCGAGAACTGGTTGAAGTGGAGACTCACAATAGACTGGTTGAACGTGTACACAAACTGGAAATGGCTTTCAAAAATGAAATTGATGAAATAAAGAAGCAGATGCACTTGCAAAAGGAAGAAATAGAAAAACTAGAAAGGGAGGCCAACAAGAAAGACACAACCATCAGTGAACCAACAGTGGAACTGAGTACACTTAGGAAGAAAATGAGTGAAATGGCAAGTACAATAGTCAATAACGAGAGTGTTATGGAAGAGTTGAAAAATTATACAGAGACAATTAGGCAAGAAAGCAGTCTGATAGACCAGAGCAGTGATATTGAGGAGAAGATAACACAGGTGAATGAAGCTGTGCAAAGCTACAAAAATGATGTGGAAACCACGTATGCTGAAATGGTGAAAATATAGAAAGACTTGGAAACAAGGGTGGAGGAAAAAAGCATTAAACAGGAAGTGAAAAGAATAATCCAAAACAATCCAAAGTTAGTCAGAGATTCAGTAGATATAATCAAATCTATAGTAATCACTGGTACAGAAGAGGAAGAAGTAAAAAACAAGAATCACAAGAGACAAAAAGGAGATGGCAAATGTAATGAGCTTACTGAAAGAAGTATCAGAGGAAATCTGTAGTAAAGACATAGAGGAACACAAAAGGTTAGGGAAATACGAGAAAAGCAAGACAAAACCTCTAAAGGTGACTTTCCAGAGTGTAAACACTGTGGAGGAGATACTAAAAAATGCAAAGAATCTTATGGAAAAAGAGGAGTTCAAAAATGTAGGGATAAAAAGATGCCTAACACAAGAGGAACTGGAATTACTGAAAGAGAAGAGGGAGGAAGCAAAAACAAAAAATGAGGGAAGATCAGAAGAGGAGAAGAACCCTTTTTTTTTTTTTTACAAAGTAATAGGATTGCAGTTACGAAAGGGGTACATAAACAGGAGGGAATAAAAAGGATGAAGGTAGTAGAACCATGTCATGACAAGTATATAAACAAGATGATAAAGTTGATGTACTCAAATGTGGATGGAATGGTATCGAAATTACTTGAGATGAATGATTATGTCAGAGAAAATGAACCACAAATAACATGCCTAACTGAAACAAAATTAACACCAAGGATATCCAATGACATACTAAACTTAGAGGAATACAATATATGGAGAAGAGACAGAAATTTAAAAAAAGGAGGAGGAATTATAATATTAACTAAGAAAAATCTAAAAGTCAGTGAAATAAAACTAGATATACCATCACAAGTAGAACTGATTGCAGTAGAGATCAACACATCTTAAGGGAAAGTAATTGTAGCCAATTTGTACATGCCACCCAGATCAAACACATGGGAAAGAGACGAATATGAGGACCTGGCAGAGAGTACAATTCAGAGTTTAAAGATCATTACTACATAAAATGGACGAGAAATCGGAAAGAATTATACTAACTGGAGATTTTAATACAAATATAAATTGGAATACTCTAGATATAATTAGCCAAGAATGCTGATGGGACCAAAAGCTCCTGGATCTCGTGCAAGAGTTTTTCTTAACGGAACATGTGAGGGAAACCACCAGAAAAAGAGGACAGTTTGGTTTCAGAAAAGGAAAATCATGTGTTACTAATCTGTTGAGCTACTATGACAGAGTAACAAACACAATACAGGAAAGGGAAGGATGAGTGGACACTATCTATTTAGATTTCAAGGAAGCATTTGACACAGTACCACACCAAAGACTTTTATGGAAACTGTACCATCAAGGAGGAATTCGAGGCAAACTGTTTTGTTGCATGCAAGATTTTCTCATAAAAAGAGAAATGAGAACAGTACTAAGAGGAAACTACTCATCATGGAAAGAAGTGACTAGTGGAGTACCACAGGGTTCATTGCTGGCACCAGTCATGTTTTTAGTGTATATAAATGATATAAACAGTAACACTGGAAATGAGAGCTATCTGAATACGTTTACAGATGATGCAAAAATACAAAGGAGAATTACTAACACAGACGCTTGTAAAGAGCTACAAGAAGAATTAAATAAACTTCATGAATGGAGTAATACATGGCAGATGGAATTTAATGTGGACAAGTGTCATGTAATCAAGTTTGGTAAAACTAGAAAAAGACCTGATTGGGATTATAAGTTAGGAAATAAAACCCTATACACATCAGAGAGAAGGACCTAGGTGTGATTATCAATAACAGACTGTCTCCGGCTGACCACATCAGCGAGAAGGTACGGAACATGTATACACTGCTTGCAAATATGAGAATAGTATTCACATACATAAAGGAAGACATGCTAAGAAGGATAATAACATCATTCACTAGACCAACCCTGGAATATGCATCAGTAGTCTGGAGTCCTCATCTTAAAAAACACATAGACAAGATTGAAAAAGTTCGAAGGGCCGCTACAAGATGGATACCAAGCTTAAGGGACCTAAGCTTCGAAGAACCACTAAATAAACTGAATCTACCAACACTACAGGAGAGAAGGAAAAGAGGTGACATGATAATGCTATATAAGTGCATATCAGGGAAGGAGAAAATAGACATAAATGATTACTTAACATATGGAGAAGCATCAGCAAGAGGGCACTGCAAAAAACTGCATAAGAGAGGTGATAAAGACGTAAGGAAATTCAGTTTCCCAAACAGAGCAATTGATCAACGGAATGCACTACCGAATGAAAGTGTGCCAAAACAATTCACAAATTTAAGGATATGTACGATAAGTATGGTTTAAGACGCGGAACAGTACGAGCTTGACTCATTCCTGTAAACATACAATTAGATAAGAACACACACACACACACACACACACACAGAGGCGGGGTGGGTTTCCTTACACGAAAGATGAGTCTCACCTTTTAACTCAGTCTGTCGGCAGAAAATAGTACCGGGTACTCATTACAGGGAGTTTGCCAGGCCATAGATAAGGGGCTTCGTTCTGGCTACAGACATGATTTTATGCGATATGAGTAAATAAGGTGCTCGAGCTAAACAGGGAATTTTTCCTTTGGCTGATGACGAAGATTATTTATCCCTGGATAAAGTTTCGTCGGACAAAATGAAAGATGGGTTTTATTCTTGGTAACGCCAGTTGACTTTGTCAAATAATTTGGCAGGCCGCGTAACGTCTGTTAAATGCCTTATGATCGCATTATTTTCACTGGTGGTTGGACCAGGAGATTTTTGGCAAACTCATGAGTATTTTTCTCATTAACTGGATATCTCTCTCTGGACAGAGAGGCAAATTACTTTCTTAAACACAGCTTTTTGTTAAATCAACAGCATTTATCTCCTAATTCATTATTCCAACGAAAGCAATCATATATATATATATATATATATATATATATATATATATATATATATATATATATATATATATCTATCTATATCTATCTATATATATAATATATATATATATATATATATATATATATATATATATATATATATATATATATATATATATATATATATTGTTACGGAACAGAGAAAGATAATGTACACTTTAAGTGAGAATACTAAAAATCACTGCTGTCCCGTAAAGTTCCAGGTTCAAAACAAAGAGTTAGGTAAAATTACAAGTTAAAGTTTAATGCTCAAAACTAACAACAAAACATTCAGGACTCAGAAGGATAATGTAATGGCAAAAAACAGGTTAAATATATGGTTAACTGCAATAGCCTCTATTAACACGAAATTAGCAGGAGTAAATTTACCTAAGCCAGCCCTGATAAAATGAAAATACACTGGGTAATGCTCAGTTAATGCAAGATAAATAATTACAGATACAAACTATTATTACCAATGGCTGACAAAATGAATTACAAAAACTTTACTAGGCCTACAAATCAACACCTTATGCTATACAGTACAAGAACAAAATGCAATAACACTTATACTCAAATCACACAGCTGCTAGATGGTTGGAGACTTCCTGAGAAACTCACAATAATAATAACTGTACAGGGGAGGACAGAGATGTGAACAAAATGAGGAGCAGATCTAAGTGGCAATGATGCAGAGACTGAGCTCATTATATAGGGGCCAGCAGAGCTTGATACAACTTGTAAGAAGGACGCACAAATGAAACCATGGGGACAAAGAGCTGAAAATCCTGCTCTGAACAACAGAGAGGACGGCTTACTCTACTATAACGGTAGAAGGGGGGAACTGAGGCAGAACACGCTCGTGATCAAACAGGCAGCACACTGTACGTTAGAATTACACAAAGGATGATGAAATCATAGGCTATGTAACACCTCCCCACAAAGAAAAAGAAATTTACAAAGGAAATTTCTTATTACTCTAAAACAATCTGTCTAAAGTCTAGATAAGCAATCTGCAATAACATTTTCTTTCCCCTTGACATATTGGATGTCTAATGAATACTCCTGAAGAAGTAGACTCCATCTTGTCAACCTCTGATTTTTATCTTTAAACTTACTAAGGAATTTCAGTGGGTTATGATCGGCATAAATGACTATGGGGTCAAAACCAGAACACAAATAAAATGAAAAATGCTGTAAACCCAAAATCAAGGCCAAAACCTCTTTCTCAATAGTGGAGTAGTTCTTTTGAGGTGGAGTGAACTTCTTACTGTAGTAAGATACAGGGTGTTCAATACCCTGATCATCCTCTTGCAGCAAAACAGCCCCAGCTCCTGTATCACCTGCATCAACAGCCATCTTAAAAGGCTTAGCAAAATTTGGAGTAGCGAGCACTAGCTGACTAAATAGGATGGCTTTAAGTTTGTTGAAAGAGGATTCACAGTTATCGGTCCAGACAAATTTAACTCCCTTTTTCAGTAGGTCTGTAAGTGGTGATACAATAATTGAAAAGTTAAGAACAAATCTCCTGTAATAACCTACCATTCCCAAAAATCTTTGTAGCTCTTTCCTACTTTTAGGTCTGGGAAGATCACTTATAACCCGAACCTTAGCTCCTGGTGGTGCAACATGTCCATCACCAATTACGTACCCAAGGTACTGAACTTTAGCTTGACCAAACTCACACTTTGATAAATTAGCTACAAGATTAGCATGAACCAAAAGCTCAAGAAATTTACTGACATGGCATAGGTGATCTTTCCAGTTGTCACTGAAGATTAATACATCATCAATATAAACAACACACCCTGCCAAACCCTCTGTTACAACATTCATGAGCTTCTGAAATGTGGCTGGTGCATTCTTGATACCATATGGCATTACAGAACATGCAAAAGCCTTTCCTAGTGTTACAAAACATGAGATCCCCCTAGCACGTTCAGTCATAGGTACTTGCCAGTATCCCTTTAACCCTCCCCGTTCCGACGACGTATGGGTACGTCACCACGATTTGCATTTGCCAGTCCCGGCGACGTACCAGTACGTCGTGCAATTGCAATGTGCATAATTTCGACAATTTTCAAATTTCGTGCTTGATTTGCGGTACGTACCCTCGCCTGACCTTCCCCTACCTGCCACCAGGCGGGGACACTTGGCGACCCGGCATGACCCGTGCTAGCCCGCCACTCATTCACTCACCTGGTAGCCACGGTCCTGCTCAGACATGGCTAAGAGAGGTCTCTCAGAGAGCGAAATTCAAGTCGCCCTGGACACCTTTACCGGCGACAGTGATTCCCCACTGGATGACGAGGAGATGGACAAGGATTATGTGCAGCCAGAGGAGGAAGAAACCACCAGCAGTGACGAGGAAGTTCCGTCACCCAGGAAGCGGCAGTACATGACTTACCATGCTGCTAGAGAGGGGCAGGAGGCAAACAAGGCACGTGGTATATCATATCCCTATCCCCAGCGTGCCTTGGAAGCAGAATTCGAGGTCGAGGATGAGGACGAGGATGAGGACGGAGACGTGGGACGTGCTGCCACGTGGTATGGGCGGGAGGTGATTACCCATCGTGGCCCAGAGCGCACACCACGTCGTCTAAGCAGGTATGGGCCTAGCATTCTGTTTGGGGCGGTAGGAAGTGAAGTGGAGGGAGTGGGGAGTGAAATGGACATTCCTGGGATTAGGGAAAGTGAGAGTGAGGTGGGTGAGTCATTGCTCTCCCTATGCAGTGTGAGGCGGCAGAGTGGATCACGTGAGCCAGTGCGGGTGCGTTCATTATCACGTGGGGTTGTGAGGGAGGGGGAAGGTGGGGAGGAACCACTCCAAAGCACGTCTTATGCTCCCCAATATCCTCTAACACGTGGTCGAGCAAGGTTGCATGAGAGAGCACGTGGTGTGGTAATGGAGGGGGAAGGTGGGGAGGAACCATTCCCCAGCACGTCTTCTGCTCCCCAATATTCAACAATTTCATCCCCACAGCCCCCTAATGTTCCTCAAGGCCGTAAGGGTAAGGGAAAGGGAAAGGGTAAAGGCAGAGGGAAGAGGAGTGACAGTGGGGAAGCCCTCCGTACTCCTTCTCCCCAACCTCCCCAACCAGGATCTCCTCCCCACCCAGACGAAGGCGGTGATGGGGACGAGGGATTTGTGTCGTGGGATTGGGAGGATGGGAGTGATTTTTCTCCCCTCATTCACCCCTTCACTGAGCATGGGCGATCTGGCTGCATTGCACCAGGTATTCACTGTAATTCAAGCAGGTTGGATTTTTTCCACCTGTTTTTCAGTGAGGCCTTCGTAGATCAGATCGTTTTTCAAACAAACCTGTTTGCAAGCGGCCAGCGGCTAGAAAGTGAAAGATTGGGAACAAGGAGTAGGCATTCTATGATTTATGATTACCCTGTCTCCATTCCAGAAATGTTCTTATTTTTTGCCCTTGTCCTTTTGATGGGTATAATAAGAAAAAATAGAATTCCTGCTTACTGGACTACGGACCCTGTTATGTTTACCCCCATATTTGGTCAAGTGATGAGCCGTAATCGGTTTCAACAAATTCTAAGTCGCCTCCATTTTTATGATGCTAATGACCCTGCAAATGCAAACAACACTGACAAAATGAGGCGAATTAGGCTGGTCTTTGATCACCTCAGGCAAACCTTTCGATCCTCATTCTATCCCTATAGAGATCTCGTCAGAGACGAGAGTCTTCGTGTTGTGGAGAGGCAATATTTCATTCAGACAGTATATACCCAGCAAAAGGCACCGTTTTGGGTTCAAAATCTTTGTTATGTGTGACTGTAGGACTGGATACGTGCAAGACATAGTCTTGTACACCGGTGCACAGACAGACATAATAGAAGATCGAAGTATAGGACTTTCGGGAGCAGTGGTAAAGATGATGATACAAGACTACCTTCATCGTGGTCACGTTCTCTACCTCGACAACTGGTACACTAGCCCTCTTCTCGCTCGTTATCTTCACAGACATGAAACGGGAGTCTGTGGAACCGTAAAGGTGAACCGGCGTCACATGGTCAAGGTAGGGCGGAAACTTGCAAGGAGTGAGGTTGTCTTCTTCAAAGCAAACAACATCCTTGCAACAATGTGGAACCACAACAGAGAAGTAAGCCTCTTGTCCACGGTTCACCGCCCCTTGATGCACCGTACTGATTCTGTTGATTACCATAGTGAGAGCAGGCGTCGTGTTTGGAAACCTGAATGTGTCATGGACTATAATATAAACATGCGCCTCGTGGACCAGTCAGACTCCATGATAGCGACGGTAGAGTGTGCCAGGACCACGATGAAGTGGTATAAAAAACTGTTCTTTCACTTGCTAGATATCACTGCTCTGAATTGCCACCACCTTCACGCCATGACCACAGGAGTTCAGGAAACCTTTGAAGGGTTTGTGAGGGAGCTCACACGAGAAATCTTTGCTAAGTATGCTGTTGAAAGGCCCCAACAGCGCCCCCGCACTGCCCATATTACCCACACTCCTCAGAGAATATCCGCCCGCCATTTCCCAACTCCTATCCCTCCCCAGCCCAACAGACCTAGGCCCCAGCGCAGGTGTCACGTGTGCAGTCATTCCCAGGTGAGACTCACGACACAGAGGAAGGACACCCGCTATGAGTGCGTGCAGTGTGACGTGGGTCTGTGTATTCACCCATGTTTTAGTGAATATCACACGCTGCTGCACTTTTAGCATGGTGTGAATGCGAAAGGATGCTGAAAATATGAGGTAAATGCGACAGACAGACGCTCTGTGAAAATATCAGTCATGTGGATCGCCAAATATTAGTATAAAGTGCCTACGGGTAGAACATAAGTGAAAACATTGGGTGTAAGTATATAAATCTGCCCTAAGTTGAAACTTACATAGAGAGGGTTGTTTGATTCGATATTCTGTCGCTCAGTGCAATAAATACGGCCCCTTATTATATATTTCTTATTATGTGACATTATTACGGGTATAATATAAGTTCAAATTATTGTATATGATGATGTATATTCTAAGTCAAATATTCATAGCGTGTCTATAAAGATAAGATTTCCTGACGCTTAGTCGAATGAATAAGGCACGTATTAGTCAAAATAAAAGTCAGCAAGTGATAAAGTGAATAATTAGTATATAAGTGTGTGAGTAAATTAGTATATAAGTGTGTGAGTATTATGTATGACGAAACATTCCTTGTGAGGGTATTTTCAGGCGATATTCTCACGCTCACTTGAATAAATAATGGCAGTAAGTATGTACAGTGCATTCTAGGGGTGTAAACGTGTGTAATGTAAGTGGGAAAATATAATTTGAGTGAATAAATAAAGTAGATAATGAAACACGAGTGTCTGAGATCGTGGTTGCTACGTGAATAGGCGCTAGCATATCGCTAAATGCCCTCGTAATGAATGATAATAATTGAAAACCTTCACAGTGGTGGAGGAAAGGTTCTATGTAAATGGGAAAATAATTGGAAAGTGATAAAACAATTTGGTATGTTGAAATACGAGTCATAGCGAGTGCACTTTCTAAGCTGATGTGCGCTAAACTTATGCTGCATGTCATCATAATGAATGAAAACATCTGAAAACACTTACAAACAGTTGTAATTGGTAAATTGTCATTGAAACAGAAGTATACAAGTAGAAAAAATGATAGGTTGACTCATACCAGAAACTTAGCATATAGCATGATACGACTCGGACCTAACTCGCTATGCTCGCGCGATGGTACAATGCTTATTTTTCCTATATATGTGTCTGAAATCCATTATATTGTTACTGTTATTGTTTATTAGTTCAAATTCAATAAATGTAGAGGTGTTGTGTGTAGTTTGTCCCATTATTCCTTACCATAGAAAACGTAAACGCATATCCAGCCCATTACAGAATACGATACCTGCGGGGGGAAACCGCACCTGTAGAGACCACTTATAGACCGCAGAGACCACTTTTTTCAGGATTTTCCATCGTTTCTCGACCTAAGCAGAAGTTTTAGAAGAAAAAAAAATTTTCCAAAAAGGCTCGGGACTGGGGGATGTCATAGGTGCGGAAAGGCTCGGGACGTGACGGGTTAACAAATCAAACTTACTTATGTACCTAGCCTTTCCGATCTTGTCTATGCAATCTTCCACGCGAGGGAGAGGGTGTCTGTTTTGGTTATCTGATTAACATGTCTGTAGTCGATGCAAAGCCGCTGTGACCCACCTGGCTTAGGGACTAGAGTGACAGGAGAACTCCACTCGCTCTGACAGGGCTCAATCATCTTGTGGTCCAACAGGTAGCCAAGCTCCTTCTCAATGAGAGGAACTTTCACTGGGTTCACACGGTAAGGAGGCAGTTTAATTGGCTTTGCGTCTCCAACATCGACATCATGCATCAACACAGTGGTTCTTCCTGGAGTGGCACAGAACACTTGCGGGTACTCCTGCAGTAATGCCGAAAACTCCTGCCTTTCCTCGGGAGGTAGATGAGAAAGCTTAGTCTGGAGATCATTCAAGATATCAGGATTCTTCCCCAAACTATCACTCAGGCTCATGCTGCATGGGAGAGCTTCATTTGCAGACTTGGGTGGAACAGCTACAGTGCAGACTTCATTATTTTCATCCTGCCTGTGATATAACTTTAGCATGTTGATGTGACAAAGTTGCTTATTCTTTCTACAATCTGGTGTGGCGATGACATAGTTGACATCACTGAGTTTCTTCTCCACGAAATAAGGACCACTAAACTTGGCTTGAAGAGGTTGCCCATGCACTGGTAGCAGAATCAAAACCTGATCTCCTGGCTGAAAGTGGCGTAACCTGGACTTCTTATCATACCAAGTCTTCATCTTCTCCTGAGCAGCTCCTAAATTCTCTCTCGCCAGCTGTAAAGCAGTGGACAGCCGTTCTTTGAACTTCATCACATACTCCAGCAGGTTGACGTCATCTTCCTCCGACAGCCAGCATTCCTTGAGTAGCTTAAGGGGTCCTCTTACTTCATGGCCAAACAGTAGTTCAAAAGGTGAGAAGCCCAGTGATTCATTTGGAGATTCTCTTGCGGCAAACCCAACGAATGGAAGACCTTTATCCCAGTCTTTCTGATGTTCCAAACAGTATTTCTTGAGCATCGATTTGAGTGTTTGATGATATCTCTCCAACACTCCTTGGGTCTGGGGATGGTAAGCTGAAGACGTGATCTGGGTGATGCCCAACTCTTTCACAGACTGCTTGAAAACATTTGACATGAAATTACTTCCCCGGTCTGACTGTACCTCCTTGGGCAGACCAAACTTTGTGAAGAACCCTAGCATTTCCTTAACCACGTTCTTTGCTGAGATATTTCTAAGTGGAATGGCTTCAGGATAACGAGTAGCCATATCAATCAGGGTCAACACATAAGAAAATCCTGAAGAAGTCTTAGGAAGAGGGCCCACAATATCCACCAACACACGGGTGAATGGCGCCTCAAAAGGAGGAATGGGAACTAGAGGTGCAACCTTTTCGGTCTGATTACACTTCCCCACAACTTGACAGGTGTGACAAGACTTACAATACCAGGAAACATCCCTGAAGATACCTGGCCAGTAGAAGTGTTTCAAAATGCGTGCCACAGTCTTCCTCACTCCAAGGTGTCCTGCCAAACTGGAATCATGAGCCACTCTAATGATATCCTGCCTACAAACACGAGGGATGACAACTTGATGTACAACCTCCCATTCACAGTCGGCTGATGCTGCTGGGGGTCTCCACTTCCTCATAAGTACTCCTGACTTTATATAATAACAAGTAGAAGCACCAGCTGACCCTTTCTTACTGCAAGCAGAGTTAGCTAGACCTTTCAACTCAGGGTCAGCAACCTGCAACTCAACCAACTCTTGACGAGACAAATTATCAACACTACGGGGTACTGCTTCATATGGTGAGTGGTCCAAATTAGCAAGAAAAGTGTCAGCTAGGATAACATCATCATCATCTTTATCCTCTAAATCACCAGTAACTTTAGACTTAGCCCTAGTGACAGCACATGCAGGGAACACATCAGGGACACCACAATCCTGGGACGCAGCCACTGGCTCACTAGACAACTGAGGAGCTGGACACACTTGACTTCCACCAATATCATTTCCAAGTAAGAAAGTTACACCTGACATTGGGAGTGTCTCAACCAACCCAACCATAACGGAACCATTAACAAAACCAGACTCTAAATTCACTCTGCACAGAGGGACAGAGAAGTAATTATTCCCTACACCTTGTAAGATTACAGTTTCATCAGAGGAATTAACATTAGAGCCTAGAACACTGGTCAGCATAAGGGATTGGCAAGCACCTGTATCACGATATATTTGAACTGATTTCCTGTCATTACTGTCCAGAGGACTGACAAAACCATCAGACAGGAAATTAGCACATGAACTCTTGAGAGTGTCACCCACGTTACTGCTTAAAAGAGGAGCTCCATCATGAGAATTTAAGTTACCCCTCAAAGCAGGTTCAGTTAACTCAGTTAAAGAATTCTGGGAACTCTCAAGGGTGGACACTAGACCAATTGACTGAATATTTAAAGACTCCTTTTTGTTCACATCACGCTGTCTCCTGAAACATTTCTCCGTAGTATGACCAAGCTTACTACAATAAGTACATTTACTTTTCTGAAATCTAGAGCTGAAGCTGGTATTTACTTCCTGAGAAACATCATCTTTATTCTCTTTCCTGTTACCTGTACTCTGAGTAGAGGCAACGTACTTACTCTCAGCTTTCCCTTTTTCTTTAGAATATCTCTTGTGAGTGAGAACATATTCATCAGCTAAAACTGCAGCATCAGACAAATTATCTATCCTTTTCTCATCAAGATATAGGCTTACATCTTTACTAATTCACCTTTTGAAGTCCTCCAGCAAAATCATCTGCTTAAATTTACCAAAATCAGAATCCACATTCCTAGAATTTAACCACTGCTCTAACAGATCTTCTTTGATTTTTGCATACTCAACATGGGATTGCTTATCTTGCTTGTAAGTTGTCCTAAATTTTACTGTATAGGCTTCAGGAACAAGCTCATAGGCCTTAAGGATCAAGCTCTTAACTACATCATAATTATCAGATTGATCCTGAGGCAAAGATGCATAAGTTACTTGAGCTTTACCGGTGAGAACAGTTTGAAGGAGTACTGGCCAATACTCCTTGGGCCAATTAAAACCTGTAGCTACCCTTTCAAACAACTGAAAATACTTAGTTAAATCAGATTCATTAAAAGGAGGGACAAGTTTAACATTTTTAGCCACATCAAAATCATCAGAGCTAGATGATCCAGTTCCACATTGTTTCATGCGATACTCATGGTCTGCCTGAATTCTAGCAAGTTCAACTTGAGACATTCTGGCTGGTATCATCTATGGTAGAGTTTCTTGCAAAGGTACTAGCAAAGATATCTGCTTTCCCACGTGGGTCATTTGTAATATTGCCATCTGAAGATTTTAGTGGGGGAATGGAAGATGACTTGTTAAAGTTATTATTGAAAGAATTAAGAGTTGACCAGAATATTCTATTGTCATTAGGGTTGTTAAGTAGTTTTCATGCTTGCTTTTGAAGAAAGTTTGATTTAGATAGATTTAATACAGCTTTTGCATGATTTCTAGCAATTTTAAATTGGGAGAGTGATTCAGATGTTTTTTATTTTAAGTAAGAGTTATATGCTAATGCCTTTTGGGCTGTTGCTCTGACACAATTGCCATCAAACCATTTTGGAGAGTTTGAACTTTTAGTGAACTGTTGACTTGGTATGAATAAATCCATACCAGCTAGTATTATGTCGCAAATGTGGGACTGGGTAGAATTGGGATCACTAGAGAAGAAAGACTGCCATGGAACATCAGCAAGATAATTTCTAAATCCATCCCAGTCTGCCCTGTCAAAGTGCCATCGGGTCACCCTGACAGGTTCGGAATGGGGAGGTGTAGGAGGGTTGACTAATGAGGCTTTGATGAGATTGTGGTCAGAGGATCCAAGTGGTGACAGTACCTCTATCCTGTATTGATCTGGATTATTTGTCAAGAATAAATCCAAGAGATGGGCATTATGGTCAGGATTATCAGGTATTCTGGTTGGTTGCTTTACCAACTGGGTGAGATTAAACGATTCCGCAAACAGCTCGCATTCTAGACCAGCGTCGTCAGTCCAGGCAGAATGCAATAACCATTCAACATTGTGTATGTTAAAATCACCCAAAATGGTAATTTCATTGCCAAGGGCAAGGTCAAGGTTACTCAACTGAGTGGATATGGAATCAAATACACTGGGTTCCGAAGAAGCATTGGGGGAACGATAAACTACAGAGATATATTTGGTAATGTTTTGGCAATTTAATTTATATAGTGAGTAATCAAAACTGGATGAAGTGAAGGTTAAAATAGTATCAACTGCATATTGGGATTTGATATAACAACAGGTGCCGCCCTCGTTTCGAAAGTTTGTAAGGAGATGGTAACCGGGAAAACAAAATGGAGATATATCGACAGAAGGTGAGATTTGTGGTTCTGTGAAGAAAAGGGCCAAAGGGGATATGAACTGAAGGAAAAAATGAACTGAGTTTAAATTTGTGGTAAGGCTGCGGATGTTGGTAAAGAATAAGGCCTCACCGTCACCTCTTCGCCGACGAGCATTCCCGGAAATAGCAACAGTCGCTGCCGGCACAGTCACTTGATGGCGACCGGGAGGACCCTGTGCCTCCAGCCCTACCCTGCTGGTGGTGGCAATCCGAGGTACCACCTCATTCGATTGTAAGATTGCAGCGGCCATTACTAAAGATGTGAATAGAAGGCGTGATATGTTATGCGCATGTAGTGTGGTGTAGACAGTTGAAGGTAGAGGTATTATGAGAGCATGCTGGCCTAATCTCTGTGTAAATGAATGCACTGAAAATGTTCAGAAAAGGGAGATGGTCAGGATCAAGTCCTGAGGGCTGGTGAAATGGGAGCTCCAGCTCTCCCTATCACCAGCTTGCCATCAACCTCGGGAGTACTGCCCTGTTCGACTGGTGCTACAGTCTACTCCTCTCAGTATGGTGAGGAGTGGGAGATTTCATAGCTGATAAGGGTGGAGAGTTTGGCCCAGATCTTACTTGTGAATTCTTGGGCTTTGTCGGAATGGAGGGCCTGAGGGATACCAAAATATGGAAATATGTGGCGAGTAAGAGCATCTGCGACGGCAAAGGGGTGATGTTCCTTTGCCGGGCAGGCAATTAGGAATTTGGAGTAGGGGTCCACAAATGTTATTATATTTTGTATCCTGATTTGGGTGGGAAAGGGCCCGACGACATCTACCGATAGTAGCTGCCAGGGTTTGCTGGATAGGATGTGGCCAGATGGGCCCGGTGTCCTGGTGGTGTCCTTTCCCAGGGCACAGGCTCGGCATGCTTGGACAACCTGTTTGGTAAGTTGGGAGGGGTTTGGGGTCCGGAAAGTGTCATTGAAAATTTGCAGGAGTTTCTTTGTGCCAAGGTAAATACCGCTGTCAGAGTGGAGGTGGGTTAAAGTGGCTAGGGCTGTTTCTGGGTCTTGGGTGATATGTCCTGAGTGGGTGCACAGGTGATCGCTGTGTTGCTGTAGTTTGGAAAAATTGTGGGTGGGCATCCAGTTGGGGCGATCTTTTGATTGCCATTGTTGCAGGAGGGTGGAGGCAGCGTGGATGAAGTTTATGGGGAGCCGGGAGAAAGCGTCGGCATTGGTGTGGAGTTTGCCTGGCCGGTAGGCGATATCGAAATTAAACTCTTCTAAAGTTTCTCTCCAGCAGATGATTTGGCCATTGTGTGTTTCTGATTGTCACAGGCATTGTAGGGATTGGGGTGATGATGGTGACGTGTTTGCCTGATAGATAGGCCCGGAAGTATTCTAAGGCTCAGATGATGCCCAAACATTCTGGCTTTGTGGTGGCATAATTTTTCTCCACCTGGTTGAAAGTGTGGCTGGTGCAGGCAGTGCTATGCTCCCTACCATCCTGTACTTGTGCTAGGACGGCACCAATCGCCACTAATGACACATCTGTGTATAAGCGGAAAGGGAGGGTATAGATGGGGAATGCCACGATGGGGGTGGTGATGAATTTGTCCCTAAGGGTGTTGAAGGACTGCAGGCAGTCTTCAGTCCATGTGAAAAGTTCCCCCTTTTCGGTTTGGCCACGTAGTTGTTTGGCGATGTTCACGAATCCTTTCGCAAAGCGTCTGTAATATGACACTAGGCTTATAAATGTGCGGACCTCACGCACTTTCCAGGGTAGGGGGAGTTCTGCTATTGCCCGTAGTTTTTCCAGGTCAGGAGCCATGCCTTCTTTGGATATGATGTGTCCCAGGAAGGAAACAGAGCATTGGGCTAGGATGCATTTGGATGGACGAAGCTTGAGCCCGGCTTGTCGAATCCTGAGGACGACATGTCATAGGTGGTGGAGGTGGTCGGCCCAGGTTTTACTAAAAATTATGACATCATCCAAATAGGCAAAGCATATCTCCCAGGTGAGGTTGCTTGGTACTGACCCCATTAGTCTGGAAAATGTGGCTGGGGCATTGCAGAGGCCGAAAGGGAGCACGTTGAACTCGTAATGCTTCCCATTGCTGGTGTAGAATGCGGTTTTGCCCCTGTCGTCAGGGTGGACGGGGACCTGCCAGTATCCTGATTGCAGGTCAAGGGTGGAAAACCAGGATGCCCCATAAAGGGAGTCAAGGAAGTCGTCAATTCTGGATTGAGGAGTGGGATCTTTTGTTGTTACGTCATTCAGGTGATGGTAATCTATGCAGAAGCACAAGGTCCCGTCTTTCTTTTTCACGAGGACATTGGGGAAGGACCATGGGCTGGTGAATGGTGATATTACGCCGACATCTAGCATGTCCTGGACCTGCCGGTCTTCCTCAGCCCATTGCATTGGGTTTTTCCTTCATGAAGGTTGGTGGATGGGCAGCCCTGTCATTTGAATATCGTGGGCCAGGTAAGTGGTGTGGCCAATGTCTGTGGGTCCCTACGAGAAGATGTCTTGAAAGTCCAGGAGGTGGCATCGAAGGCTGTTGGTTTGGTGGGGTGAGAGGTGGTTGGGGATGGGGGGTAAGGCAGGGGGATTCAGGGTGGGGGTAGAGGCACAGCGCTCTGCCTCCTCTATTTCTCCAACAACTAGTCCCTTGGGAAGGGTCATGGGAGGGGTGGAAAGGTTGGCGATGCGCACTGCTCCGATGTGGGGGGGGGAAGGAAGGTGGGGGATAACAGGCATGAGGTGGTGGCGCCCATCGGAGGATTTGGGGAGAACACTACGGAGTTTCCAGCAGGACAATGCAAGGGGAGCCAGGCCTTGTGGTGGGGGAGGATAGTGATTGTGGAGGCTATGGTAGCAGGGAAAGTGGAGGATGAGGGGGAAAGAGGGAGCAGTCACTGTGGAGAGGGGAAGGTGGTGGGGGGCAGGGAGGGTCCAGGGCGAATGGGGCAGTCGTAGTGGTGCAAGTGCAGAGGGGCTGAGGGGGTGGATCTGGCGGCTTGTTTAAGTGTAGTCGCCCTTGTGGCAGTCTATGTTGGTGTGGAGTTTTTGTAGCAGATCCAGCCCGAGGTAGCCGTTGCAGGTACGGCAGGTGGACTCAAATATGATGAATTGGTGTTGGGTGATCACTTGTTGGTGAGTTTCGACACGGAGGGCCTGTGTCTCCCCACGGATAGACAGGGGGCCGTCCCCTGCATCTACAAGATGGGTGGAGGTGGGGAGAAGAGGGCCGAAGGCTGTGGAGTGGCGGGAGTAAAAGTGGTGACAGAAGCATGATCTGGCTGCTCCCATATCAACCAGAATTCTTGCTTTCACCCTATTCAGCTTCACTTTGTCATAGATTGGGCAGCGGTATTTGTGCAAGGTAGCCCCCACCACTGTGGGAGGTGTGGGGGCGGTCCTAAAAATCCAGTTGCAGTGAGGCATCATCCTCGCCGCTGAGATCCGTCTCCACGGTCTCAGGGTAGTTAATGGGAGGGGCCATGCCCTTGACGTGGTCGTCCTCGATGGCTGACACTTTGCGGCGCCCTTGGTTGGCCGCTTTCCGGTGGCGGCTTGCAACTGCTCCCTGATGTCATGTATGGGGCGGTGATGGTTGCATGCGGAGAACTCCCACGGGTTGATAGAGATAAGGTTGGTGGTCTGTCTGGGGTTCGGGTGTTCTTTGGTGGGGAGTGCCCTTGGTATGATGGGAGGGCTTGGGGGCGCCGTATTTCTGGAGGGTGTCCAAGGCTTTGCGAGGGTCGGTTTCCAGGTAGGGACTCGGCTTACTTGCCCAATTTGCTGAGGAGTGGCACGGGCAGCGAGTAGGCACCTCATCACCTGTATGTCCTTATCAAGGTCCCCCGGTAGGGTCGTAGATTGTGAAGTGCTCTCTGACAATTTTGGGGAGGACCCTCAGAAGGGTGTTGAAATATGCTGGTCCCGGGTGTCGGCATCAACCTCCGGGTAGGCAGCAGTGACAAGCCACCTAGTTTGGATGAGGGTATCATCCAGATTGCTGATGTAGGCAAGGGTGTCAAACTGGGAGAAGGCGATAACCTTCCCCAGTGAGAGTGTGACGGCCTGCATCACGAATTGGCTGAACTGATCCCATTTCAGCTCTGGGACGATCTTTGTCGCGATGCTCGACAATTTTCCTGAGGTATGGGAATGTAAATACTATTTTCTCTTGGTAATTTTCAAAACTTATATCTAGTATAGGCTTGACCATGGACTATTAAGTGTGTATATCGTACTGTCCAGGGTCAAACTAAGGTAATTGGACGTGTGGTTTGCCAGTCATTTCATAACCTTCCCTTTTTCCCTTGTTGCACTCTGCTGGATTGAGAACCACCACTACCACCAGTGTTATGCAGCATATTCAGCACCCAACTATTTGAGTTCAGATACGGTGTGGGCCTTGGGTTCATTATTTTTGACCGTGCTAGAGTACACAGACAAGGGGATAGGGCTCAAACACCGGCTGACCAGATTTACACATATATTACCAAACAAGCAGTACAACAATTCACACACAGGTACATGGGCGACAGGGAGAAGGTTGGGTAGCCCACTTACATTGAATCACGGTGTATTATCACTGGTAGGGTCTAGAGCACATGGGGGGATCAGAGTGTTGCACAGGGATGTGAAAGTAGATGTCACTTGGGGCAACAGGGGAACTTCTCACAAGTGCGTACACTAGCACAAGTGGGGGGTTGGTACAAGTAGGGGGCACACAGGGAGGGGACGTGATATTTTAGGGTCTGGGGAAGGGGAATAAACACACAGTCTGTAGCATGACAACTCACAGTATAGTTGGTCATTGGTGGGCACAAAGGGCATGCCTATGGCCACTACACGGACAGCTGTAGGTGGAGGCCAGGTATGGGAGGAGGGCCGTCTGGGGAGTGCTCCCTGTGTGAGTCTCTGGCGGCATAGTCAGGGGTCCGGGTTGAGTTGAGGAGTGGAGTGATGGGCAGCCCTTTCCTGGTGGGGGCCCTGGGAATATGATGGCCCTCTGGGCCAGGGCCAAACAGGGCTAGGAGTCACTCAACACGGCGCCTACCCTTCGTAATGGTGGGAGTCCGGGGGCGGACCTTGGCTGGCCCAAGCCAAGGGTCGGCCGCAGGGTACTCGTCGCCTCCCTGGGGCTGTGGTTTCACCTGGAGGAGGTGGCCATCAGGGGTTGGCTGTGGCCACCTGTACTGGGGGAGTCCGAAAGCTGCTGGGGGCATCGGGGGCAGCTTGCCATTGCCTGGGGGCTGCGGTCTCACCTGGAGGAGGAGGCCATCCGGGGTGAACTGCAGCCACTTGCTCTGGGGAAGTCTGTCAACGGCTGCAGGCATCGAGAGCCAGTGGTGGGCAGCACAAACGAAGAAGGACCTTGTCCAAGCGCAATGCGCAATCCACAGTTCACTACCTTGCACAAGCGGAAGTGCACAATCTGACAAATATTTAGCTTGCGCAATGTTGCAAAGCACTAGCGCAAACCAGTTGCATATATTTGTGGGAATTACTGTAAAATATTGAGATATTTAAATAAAATAGCATACTTACTTTTATTTATTATTATTATTTTCTATTATTTGTAATTTGTGCAAGTGTGCAATCTAATAATGAGCTTGCACAATGTCACGAAACACTAGTGCAAATCATTTGCATATATTTTTGGGAATTGCTGTATAATATATATTGGGATATTTAAATATTTTTAGCATACTTTTATTAACCCCTACACCGCAGTGATGTTTTTGGGCTCCTTGCGTGTCCCACAAGGATATTCGCGCTCCTACTGACTTCTTAAAAATATTTGCCAAAAATCAGATATTAGTCCTAGAATATTATAATTACAGGTGCTTATGGCACATACCTTCAGCTTTCTCCTGGGATGTTTGTTGAGCCTTCGTTGAGTACCGTAGGACTTGTGGAGACTACTGAAGTTGGGTAACGAATTCTTCATTTACACTTCCCGATACCCCGTAATATGATTACCACAGCCTGATATTATCAATAGAAACACTATTCTATGATTTTCAAGTAGTTTGGAATCCATACACCAAAAAAAAAAAAAAAAAAAAACACTGTGAAAGCAATGAAAATTACGAGTACGTACGAGCTTCCCACTTGCGCTTGTTCCCCGCTGGTATTCTTCATTTATTATTCATAAACACACTCACACTTTATATTCCTATTACTTTATTACACTTATATATATATATATATATATATATATATATATATATATATATATATATATATATATATATATATATATATATATATATATATATATATATATATATATATATATATACAGTATTTATCCATAAGTTTCCTTCAGTATTAGCAGTTTATTTTCACTCCAGGCTTTAACTTTCTCGTTCAGTAAACTAGCGTAGAGAGCAAATCTTTGACTGTCTTTACTCTAAGTATTTGTACTCATATTCTTGTATTAGTAATTATTTACATTTATATTTTATTTACAGTTATACACTGTCACTTCCAGTAAATAAGGGCTCCTTTCCCCTGGAGCCAGGATGAACCTGGAACACTGAAGCACTCGTAGTTTACCACCATTTCCTCCACTGGCTCATCACACGATTCACCAGAAAATTTTGTAGTCACTGTCCATCATTATCGTGGATAAATTGGCCAGCTCACGCTCCACAGCAGAGTCATTTAGTCCTTTTCCCCTTCCCACACGAGGTTTAGTAGGGACAGAGGTCACAGGGCCCTCTAGAAGCGACGGAAATGGAGGGGAGCAAGTGTTACGTGCTTTCCTCTCAAGAAACAACACTGAACTAAATGACGAGGTGGATATGAGGCCGCCAAGGGTTGACAACGTCAGCAAGGTGACAGCTGCTAATTTATATGCTATGAAATGATTGGCAGGAAATTAGTTGTTCCAGGTGAACGTCAATATCATTTAGGCTTCTCCCTTCCTTTCTTATACATATTTTTATTACGAGAATAGATTATGCGGCATATTTCAAGGGGTAATTACCATGGATAATTAGCGAACAAGTGCACGTGGGGTGTTGCCAGGTGATAATTAGCCAACTCCAGATGTATGGCACTGTCAGTCACCTTTTTTTTTTTGGGGGGTATATTCTCTCCTCGTCCTTCTGCCTACGGGTGACTTTACACTCCCTCTTCTGTCTTTCATTCCTTCAATCTTTCCTCCTTCCTCTGCCTATGGGTGACTACACTGAGTGACAAGCCAAATGGTTTCCCGTACACCAGGAAACTATTTACTACGCTGGGTGGTAACCATATAACCAAATTTTGGCGCCTGGTGGTTTGGTGGGTAACTATTGTGCTCCAGTCAGATTGAGCCAGTGAAGGTTTATATCCAAGGGGTGGTTGGGGTTTATTGCTCATGTAATGCCACTCAGGGATGAGTGAGGTTGGTTACTCTCATCCTAAATGTCAGGACCAACTTCCTAGCCCCGGGCTCCTACACTCCTCATGGGGCAACGTAGGATTGGATGATGGATGGATGGATGGATATTATTTTGTATAAGAATAGGGCATAGGGCTTATTTCAATGGATGAAATCAGTGGAAAATTCTGGGGAAGATTTGCTTAGTGCAGCGCGGCCAGGCAGGCGAGAGGAGAGGGTAATGGAGGGGAAGTAGGGAGGGGAGTCAAGAATGAGGATAAATGGCTAACTTGTCAACAATGGATGGGAGTACAGATGACATTAGCAGTGCTGACTATTGTTGGACACTGGCAGTACTGATAGATGATACAAGCCACCACTTGAAAGCCCAGCAGAATTCAAAATAACACAGATTCGCAAAAGTGACACCCCACGGTATGATCCATTGTGCCCGAGCGTCACGAAAATGACGCCCCATGGTTAAGGGGTTAATTATTATTCTATTTATCTGTTGCCAGTGCCAGATGCCTTAATCCCGTAAGGGGTGGCCACTGGCCACAAACAAGCAATAAATCACCTCCATGTCACCCTGTCCCCCGCCATTTCACTGCCCTGCTCCCAGCTCACACCCTTCTCTCTCATATACTTCTCCACTCCATCTTTCCATCTCATGCTTGGCCTCCCCCTCACTCTCCCCCCCTCCACTTCACTCACATACACTCTCCTCATCAGTCTCACTCTCCATCCTCTCCACATGGCCAAACCACCTCAATATGTTTCTCCTAACACTTCCTCACATCCATATCTACACTACAACGATCCTTCACTTCCTCATTTCATTTGTCTGTCTCTCCATGTATCTCCACGCGCTCCTCTCAAATAACTCGTTTGTTTCCACAGCTCTCACTCTTGACTTCTGTCCCTCCAACAAGCTTCACTTCCATACATTAGAGTTGGTATCTCACATTACTGTCATGTAGTAACTTTTTCACTTCCATGCTCACTTCCCTGTTTCTTATCACTGCTATCAGGGAACCAGCAACCTTTCTTCCTTGTTGTACCTTTTCAAGCACGTCACCCTCTATACTTCCATTCTTTCTCATCAGTCATCAACTCATCACACTACCCAAGCACTTAAAAACACATTTTCTTTTCCCTCCTCATCCAACCTCACTGTACTATCACTGGCTTCACTTCTCTCCAAGAGCATAACTTTACTCTTCCCTACATTCACCTTTTGATTTATTATTATTATATTCTATTATTTTCATTTTTTATTATTTTATTATTATCTTCATTTTCCTGTAACTCAGACCTCGACTGTGCACATTTAATATAATCAAATTATTCATTCTGCACACTTAAGAAATGCTACTACCCTCCTTCCCTACCACCTCCCCCCACCAACCCACCCTCGCAACCCCCCCAAGTCTCCCCCAACCCTTGTCCAGCCATGCGGGAAGCTCCCAAGAACACGTGTCCTTTGGAAGACCACGTGTCCCTTGGACTGCGCAATGTGCAATCCACAGGGCAGGTGTGCAAGTGCAAATTTAGTTGTGGAAGCGCAATCAAGTTTGTGCTAGCGCACCTGCCTTTTTATGTGCGCAAGCACAATATTGCGCATGGGCTCGTGCAGTGCGCAATGCGCAAACGATATTCACCGGAGCACAAGGGTGCGCAATTGAGCTTTGCGCAAGTGTTTGCGCACCTGCCCAGCACTGTCAAGAGCTGTGCTGCAGTGACAGGACACCTGGCCATGGGCTAGTCTCGTCTCAGGTACTCTCTGGCAGGGGTCCTGTGGGGGAGCAGTCTCCACTCTCTGTGCAGGAAGGGAGGCGGAAGGGGTGCCTCACTCGGCAGCAGGATGGGCGGGCTGAGCGAGAGGTGTCGTCCTCACAGGAAGCCTCTGGGGTCGCAGATGGGGAACATCCGGTGGCCTGTTCCCCAGCTTGGTGGGCCTGGCAGTCCCTGCCAAAACTCCGGGCCGGGGCGTAAGATGGAGGTCCGGAGGACACTCCCTCGGCCGGGTAGGTCTGAAAGACACTGCCTAGGCTCCCTCCCGGGGTAGTGGTCGAGGGAGACGCCTTGGCAGATCTGGTGGACACTGCTTGGGGACCACTCGTTCTGGGGACAGCCAGAGGAGAAGTCCCATAGGGCCTTCTGGCTTGTGCTGCAGGTACGGTGGACTCTGCTGCCCACCTGCCAACATGGGGATAGTGCAGCTGGGGGATGACCGGTGGTCTCTCCCCCTGCGGCAGATCTGGTGGATACCACCACGGGGCTCGCCCCCCTCCTGGGGAGCCCCAGTGAAGGTTGTCTTTGAGACGGTCCAACACGCCGGCTCCCAGAGGTGGGTGGCAGAAAGAGATCCAGTGGACGCTCCTCCTACAGTAGATCCGGTGGATGCTACTGTGCCACTGCTCCCCTGGGATGAAGAAGGCATATGAGCTCTAGGAGTGCTTGTCCTCTCTTAAGAGGCAGGTCCAGTGGACTCTGCATCCAAGGGCCTACTCGGGACTTTGCTAGTGCAAGTCCCACCCCGATTCTGGCAAGTGCTTGCTCCATTGGAGAGTAACGCACTCGACCTGAGTACTGCCTGGTGTTCCGGCTGCAAGGAAGAGGGACATCGGGTCACGGGGGATATTATGTCCCTCCCACACGGAATGCAGAAGTACCTCCTCATTGCCTCCTAGTAGGGTGAGGGCTTCCTTCCTGTGTCCTCCTCCTGGGGTGGTGGTATCGGGCTTGCTCCGTCGGGTGGGTATTTCATGACCCATGATCTGCCCATGAGTACAAAAAGAAGAGGCCTTAGTTAGAGTCAGAGGTAATAATCTCTTAATGTTCTATTCATTAGACAAATTGTAATGCTCATTTTTGTGCTGAATCAGCACATAATATAACAATATTGTAATGCTAGGTGAAATTAGGCTCGACTTCTCGTTCCTATTTCACCTAACATGGAGCGGGGTCCTCTTTCGAGACCGGAGCTAGTGCAATAAAGAGAGGCAGGACACAAAAACTCTAGGGCTAGGCAACAACCTTTACACGTATATTACCACAGTCAGACACAGGACAAATCAGCAGATATTACAGCACAATATATAGCAATATAAAACCTTATCTAGGATATGTGTATCTCGCAGGATACTTGCTTCTCTGATAGTAATGACAACACAAACAATCCTAGTGTATCACAAGTGCAGTAAATATAGGAGCGCGCGGGGGCGCGGGAGGGGGGTTGAGTCTCACTAGGAGGAGATAGGGGAGGTGCGGGGAGTGACTTGTGACGGCTAGGGGAAAGTTATGGTAATACTGGAGGGAGGCAGATATTAGCCATGAAGTTTATATGGTTTCCACTAGCCAAAAGACTTTGGTAATTGATTTTATTATTGATTTACACTTACTCGAGATATTGGAGTGAGAGAGGGTGATAAACAAGATTTATGGGTAGCGTGGGGGAAGGAGAGAAGGAGAGAATACTATTAATACTTCCTTTCACAATATTCCTTCACAGTAATGGGGGTATGTCTTTATAGGGGAATCTCCCGGTGGCACAGGCTTATGAATTGTATAACAGGGATGTCACTCACACGTATAGTCAATCAGATCTTGTTCCACACTCTCGTCCTTTAACTTCTCACTGTGATCTTATTTACCCCGATATTCACTATATGAAATCACTGCACAATACTTACATTAGGGGAAATCACACTTAACCTAAATCACTCATGCTACAATATCACACGTATTCATCAGGGGGATAGGCAGGAACACGTCGTCTGTGATCCTGCCGGGCTAGGGACACCGCCAATGCGAGGCGTGCCGAGAGGGCACAGGATAACTCGTAAGGGCGTCCTCTCGCGTCCTCGGCTTCCCGTGGCTTCCGGGCTTGGCTCAGGCGTGTGGCCCTCGGGACTGGGGCCGAATAGCTCCAGGAACCTTTGTGATAAGTCCCGGCGTCATGGGGGCGTAGAGAGATCATGCCCGGGTGTCCTGGGGAGAACCGAGAGAGACTGTGGGCTGCGGTCTCCAGCGTCTGGGTGCACCGACAAGGGAGGGCTGCAGCAGCGACTTCCACTGGGGTCCGTCAGGTGCGTCTGCTCTAGAGCCAGGCGTAGGGAACAGAGACCAGGGGAGGCTGGGAGGCCTGTCTGGGTCACTCTGGGACAGGAAGCCTGGGCTCCAGTCTCCTGCCGTGGGGACGTCTCTCTACTCACCTCTCTCTGCACACCCTCGGAGCGACCGTAGATCGTCTCACGAGGAAGGGAGCGGCAATAGGTTGTCTCTACCAAGACACTCTCGGAGCGACCATAGATTGTCTCATGAGGATGGGAGCGACCATGGATCGTCTGTACCGGAGCACTTTCGGAGCGACCATGGATCGTCTCTACCGGAGCACTTTCGGAGCGACCATGGATCGTCTCTACCGGAGCACTTTCGGAGCGACCATGGATCGTCTCACGAGGATGGGAGCGACCATAGATCGTCTCTACCAGAGGGGCGCCGTCTGGAGTATCTTTTCTAACTCCACCCCTAGCTGGCTCAGCAATTCCACTCCGAGAAGGTAGTGTCCTTCTCCTACGGTGGCGGCGGTGTGGTGGCTGCATGACACAGGGGCTGTCACGAATCAAATTCGCGACATTTCCCTTTTGTGAGAAGCCACAAACTATTAGTGGAAAACTCACTGTTTATCGTTCAGTTAACCGCTCATTCTGACGGAAGCTTTGTCAAATCAATTTTTCATTGTCATGCGTGATCGTCTTTGTGTGAGACATGCGCTTCAGCTGAGCGATTTGTTTTGGGCACGTTTCGCTCACTCGACCGTTAAAAAATGCGGCCTACTGCTCCCTTTTTCTTTCCCACGACTTACTCAGTCCAGTGTTTGCTCTGACGGAGGAAGGATCTGTGCTCCAACAAGTGAGAAGTCAGCCAGGCTCTACTCAGACCACAGTCTCCAGTGCTCCCATCCTTTGGTGATACAAAGCATTCATCGACTAGTATTTCTTTTTTGTATTATCCTAGTTTTAAGAGCTTAGTTAAGGTGTTTTTCCTAGGCGTAAGAATTTAGCTCGTGTGTGGGTGAGTGAGTGCGATCTCATTAATTTGATTTGAAATGTAACGTTAAATTTATTTTTGTAATCAATAAATTTAACAATTCTTTTTCATGAGCTTAATGTAATGTAAACTCTTGTTTCATTTCTCCATAATTAAGCTTATTTTCCATATAGCTCCTAGCTTGCATAAACGTTTGCCTTTCATAACTGGTACTTAGACCAGTCTTGTATTAAACTTAAAATCCGTTGTGCCTTCTAGGAGTTAAGCATCAGCAAGAACCTGATGTTAGTATTAGTTATTTATTGTCAGGGGTGAAGTAACTTTCTCCAGAGGCTACAGTACTAATGAACAGCAATTGAGTGATTAGTCTCTGCTGTGTACTGTCAAGAAAGTTTATAAATTCTCGTTCTTAGAGAATCGTTGCTTGATTTAGCAAGACAATCATTGTCCCTGCTCTTTAATATCAATTAAATAACATTTAAGCATTAATTTTTAAAAAAACACCGTGATTATTATAAAAACCCCGTGAAAATTGGCGACCTCATTCCAGGATATTAACTCCTAGCTCTAAAGCTATTCACGAGATAGTGCTCACTCGTTCATATTTAGGTATTTATAATTAAAGTTTATAGGCACAAGTTTACTGGTGTTTACCGTTAATTTAGCAAGTGAATTTTTGCTTTATTAATCTATCGAGTACTTAACTCTATTTAGTACTTTATTTTTGGTAACGCCAGACGATTTTATTCACTCCTGGGTAGCCGCCGTACCCATTGTGTTAATTATTGAGAGTTCTTAGTTATTTGCATTTTTGCTTTAATCTTTGCCAGTTAACTAGATAAGACTGGTCACCACTAACTTGTGTCTGTACTCTTTACTTGTGTTTATTAGTATTCGTTTGCGAAGCAGTCAGTACTCAGTTTCGGTTTGCTTAGTAAATTAGTGTTATGGCTACCACCATATTTTTACAGAAAGCCAAAGAAATGGGTCTTTCGGACCCAACCGAAATTAAAGAGTATATACTCTCACGGCATAATCAGGAGCAGCAGCGCGAGAATGATGCCCGTGAAGAGTGTAAGATTCAGCGCGAATGCGAGCGAGAACAGCGTGAGGAACGCGAAAAGGAGCGCGAATACGAGCAAGAACATCGTGAACACGAGCAAAAACAACGCGAGCTCGAGTTAGAAAAAGAGCGACAACAGCGCGAACACGATCAAAACCAACGCGAACTCGAGCTAGTACAAGAGCGAGAACAGCACGAATACGAGCGTGAACAATGCAAGAGAGAACGAGAGCACGAACGTGCCGAGCAAGAAGCACGTGAAAATCACGAATATGAAATGATGAAGCTCAAACGAGATTCCTTGGCTTCAGACACGTCTGGTGCAGTTGGTCCAAGCTCCATGAGCGTTCCCCCTGCACATGTCCTGGCGACCCCACGCATCAAGCTTCCTTCATACAAGGAAAGCGAGCGAATCGAGCCGTACATAGCTCGTTTTGAGGACATGGGAGACATGTATCAACTGGATGAGGCAGCTAAGCGGCTTCAGTTTCTTAGCCTATTTGAGGGTCCTGCCCTCGATATTCTCCACAGAATTCGTGGAGACAATCTCACATATGAGATGATGAAAGCTGCACTCATTAAGGCGTATGGTCTCACAGTAGACGACGCCAAAGTTCAGTTCATGCGAGCTCGTCTCCAAGACAAGGAGACAGCTGTTCAGTTCCTTGATCGTCTCACTGCTTACTGAAATGAGTGGATGGAGAAAGATGAAACTCCTTCCACGCGTGAGGGGATAATTGACCTTATGCTGCGTACACAGCTAGAGAGGTCGTGGCCTGCTGAGCTCATAGCACAGCTTAAGATCTGCCAGGTGAAAGATGCCAGCCAAATGGCAGAAAAGGCTGACGCATTCTTTACTGCATATGGGTATCAAACTCGTAAGCAAAACACCTGGAACAGAAAACCTGATAAATCTGGGAAATCGTCTCAGACTGAATCCCAGCACCAAGGCCGTTCTCAAAGTAATGGCCAAGGTCCAAGCAAACCGCAGAAGGACCAGGGGCAAAATACACAGCAGCCTGCTTGGAAGCGGTACAACAAGCACCCCAATCAGCAGCAGTTCCCCAAGCAGCAGCAGCAATACAAGGACAAGCCACGTAACTCTCAGTCAGGTCAATTAGTGTATCAGAGGCAGGAGGCAAATGCAGCCTTCATTCCACAAGTACCCGGTGGTGCCATCTTTACCAGTACAGGTACTTCCCAACAGTTCACAAGTTCCCTTCCGACCATGAACTCTCCTCAGACACCTAGTTCCCAGGGCGCCACGTTTGCTGCATCGGTTGTTCTGCAGTCTCATGAATGACTGGCTGCTACCTCCTCAGACCCTTCCACCAGCAACACTGCCTTTCTTGTTCAGCCAGGGTCTGTGGGAGGTGTTTCTGTAAATGTCCTGAGGGACAATGGTTCCTCAGGTTGCTCTGTTAAGCAGAGTTTAGTTCGGCCTGATGAGTATACAGGTCGACAGATCCAAGTTGGACTTATTGATGGATCAGTGAGATTGTTCTCTGAGGCACGTATCCAGGTGGCGTCTCCATTTTTCACTGGCCTGACAGCTGCAGTTGTCATGCCAGAACCTTTATTTGACCTCATATTAGGCAACATACCTGGCATCAAAAATAGTTGCGCCATAGATGTTGCTACTCAGACTTCGGCTGCTGCGGTAACACGAGCCATGGCCAAGGCTCCAAATCGCGTCACTCTGTTGACCGTCGCAACGCCGCAAGATCTGATTCGTAGTCAAGATGTTGTCCAAGAGCAACAGACTGACTCGACACTTGCCTCAGTGCGCAAGAAGCTGGAGGGTAAAGTGATCAAGTATTCACGGGGAGGACAAGCCAGGTTCCTTTGTAAGCGAGGACGGCTGTACCGTGAGTCACAGACATCCCAGGGTGAGGTTCGACTGCAGTTTGTCGTTCCTGCAAAGTATCGCCGAGCAGTGTTTGAATTAGGTCACTGTTCAGCGATGGGAGGTCACATGGGTCAAAAGAAGACCTCTGACCGCATCCATGCTGACTTTTTCTGGCCAGGAATGGGACGGGAAATAACGAGGCTCGTACGTTCCTGTGATGTGTGTCAGCGTACCACTGACCGGGGACATGTCCGTCCTGTGCCATTGAAGCCAATGCCTATAATCTCTGAACCGTTCGAGAGAGTAGCAGTTGACATAGTTGGGCCAATCTCCCCTAAGGCTAGTGATGGATCAAAGTATATCCTCACTATTGTTGATTTCAGCACACAGTGGCCTGAAGCCGTGGCCCTTAAGAATATAGAGGCCGTCACTGTTGCTGAGGCATTAATTGAAGTGTTCTGTCATGTAGGTATCCTTAAGGAGGTCTTAAGTGACCGGGGTTCACAGTTCACTTCAGCAATGATGAACGAAACGTTCAGGTTGCTGTCCATCCGAGGCTTACGAACTACGCCGTATCATCCCATGTGTAATGGGTTGTGTGAGAGGTTCAATGGAACTCTCAAGAAGATGTTGAGGTGCATGACCGCCGAACAGCCAAAGGAATGGCCGCAGTTCATTGCTCCTCTTCTATTTGCTTATCGAGAAGCCCCACAGCATTCATTGAAATTCTCACCCTTTGAACTGGTGTATGGGAGGTCGGTCCGGGGCCCACTTCAAGTCCTTCATCAGTTATGGGACGATGAAGAACCCGACCCTGAAGTCAAGACCACCTACACCTACGTCCTTGATTTGGCTGACCGCCTCCAGTCAACGTGCAAGTTAGCTAAGGAAGAACTGATCAAGGCGCGTGAAGTTCAAAAGGCTTATTACGATAAGAAGGCAAAGCTTCGGAAGTTTAGTCCAGGCGATAAATGCTTGGTATTACTCCCCACTGCCCAGAACAAGTTGTTGGCACAGTGGAAGGGTCCATTCGATGTAGTAGAGCGCATTTCAGACCTCAACTACATAATACAGATGGGGAATCTTCGTAAAAGGTTCCACATTAACATGTTGAAGGCTTATCATGAGTCAGACCCCGAGGAGACCGGCCTACGAGTAGCTGATGATAGTGACCAGCCACTGGAAGAAACCGGAGCAGCCGTGGTGATCCCAGCTGATGACCATGATGACGAGCCCTTAACCGCTCAGTCCCGTCAGGAAGAGACTGTCGGAGATGTTTTACTTAACCCTGACTTAGCAGTGGAGACCAAAATGCCTTATGGTCACTGCTCTGTCAGTATGCTGATGTCTTCTCAGACCAACCTAGACTTGCAAAGGTTGCGTGTCATAAAACTGAGTTGACCAGCAATGCTCCCATAAAGGTTAAGCCATATCCGATTCCCAGCGACTACAGGGTGCAGCAGATAAGGAAATTGCTGACATGGAGACTGCAGGCATTATCGAAAAGTCCTCATCTCCTTACTGTAGTCCGATGGTAGTAGTCTGCAAGAAAGATGGTGGAGTCAGGATTTGTGGCGACTATAGAAGGCTCAATGCAATCACCAACGTGGATGCTGAGCCAATGGGTGACCATATTGCCATCTTCTCCAAGCTGGCAGGGTCACGATATTTCACGAAGCTCGACCTAGCAAAGGGTTTCTTCCAGATTCCCCTTCATCCTGAGTCGTCAGTTCACTGCCTTTGCTACTCCTGGGGGGTTGTACCAGTATAAAGTCCTCCCATTTGGACTTACCAATTCCCCAGCAGTATTCAATCGTGCCATGAGACAAGTGCTCCATGGTATTGTAGGAGTAGAGATGTTCGTTGACGATGTCCTCGTTCATTCCGCCACGTTGGAGGAGCACCTCAGACTCTTGGAAATTGTCTTCAGTAGACTCCAGAGTTTCAACATGACTGTGAAGCCTAGCAAATGCAAGATTGCTCACAGTGAGGTGGAGTTCCTCGGTCATATTGTTGGCAACAATCACTGCAGGTGTCAGGGTGACAAGATCAGGAAGATTAGGGAAGCCCCGAGACCCGTGACCAAGAAACAGGTTATGGCATTTCTTGGCCTAGTGGGATATTATAGGAGTTTTATCCCCAACTTTGCTCTCATTGCCCAACCGTTGTACGAAGTGCTACGGAAATATGCTCCAAACACCACTGAATGGGGAGAAGTGCAAGAGAGATCTTTTGCCACCCTCAAGAATATGTTGTGCAAGGAGCCTATCTTGCAGTTGCCTGATTCCAGCAAACCTTTCATACTGCGCACTGATGCTTCACAAGATGGAGTAGGTGCCTAATGTAGGTGCAGACCTGATGTCTCGCCTGCTAACTGCTGACTAACATGGGCAGTTGTTGTATGCTGGGTTCCGTGATAGGCATCCTCAGAGATTTGAGTAATCCAAGGACCAGCCTGGTTCCCAGTCAAAAGTGTAGACCTGACGTCTCACTTGTTGGCCCCACAGGACACAGTATGTTCAGGGCCTGTACATACACGTGTACTGTAGGTTAAGGGGGAAGAGAGACCTCCGCAGAGGCGACTAGAGGCTATGGAAGACCCGAGTTTGCACAAGGATTCTCAGCTCCCCGATACTAATATAAGTACTGTAGGTTAAGGGGGAAGTGAGAACTCCGCAGAGGCGACTTAAGGCTATGGAAGACCCGAATTTGCACAAGGATTCTCAGCTCCCTGATACTAATATAAGTACTGTAGGTTAAGGGGGAAGTGAGAACTCCGCAGAGGCGACTTGAGGCTATGGAAGACCCAAGTTTGCACAAGGATTCTCAGCTCCCCGATACTAATATAAGTACTGTAGGTTAAGGGGGAAGTGAGAACTCCGCAGAGGCGACTTGAGGCTATGGAAGACCCGAGTTTGCACAAGGATTCTCAGCTCCCCGATACTAATATAAGCACTGTAGGTTAAGGGGGAAGTTCGAGAGAACTCCGCAGAGGCGACTCGAGGCTATGGAAGACCCAAGTTTGCACAAGGATTCTCAGCTCCCCGATATTAATATAAGTACTGTAGGTTAAGGCACAGGTTGAGGACCCATGTGCAGTTCGAGGCTATGGAAGACCCGAGTTTCCACAAGGATTCTCAACTTGCTGACAATAATCGTGTGCTATAATTAATGGCGACCTCGAATGTACGTCATAGCACTGACTGCTAGGCAGAGAGAGTAATTGTAACATAATAAAATTTTGTCTCACTGACACTTTTGATGCTCCACCTTAATTGGTTTTGCAGATACAGTAATGGGTGTAGCAGTTTTGCTGTGGGCCAGCTGATCGTCTGCCGCACGCTGCCGCCTCTTCTCCTCTGCCTTCGTCGTCGCCATATTATTATTTACTGTGTCATTTTACACGTAGGTACAGTTACACTACAACTGTCACACCTACACCGTGTATTACATACACCACGTTACACAACAATTAGTTGTCAGTGTAAATGTACCGAACTTTTGCTCAGTTTGACCTGAGTACAGGATTTTCACTGTCGTCACAGAGTTTTTCCCTCAAGCTTGCTTCTATTAACATAAATACGAGGTTTTTTCGCTCACTGGCGACTGCGACTTTCTACTGTAGCAGGATAGCACACACACCACAGTGTGAATCTTGTGTGACTGAGTTAGGATGTGTACATATATATATATATATATATATATATATATATATATATATATCCACAAATTTTTTCCCATAAGGAAAAAATTTAATTTTGTAGGGGCGTAATGTCACGAATCAAATTCGCGACATTTCCCTTTTGTGAGAAGCCACGAACTATTAGTGGAAAACTCACTGTTTATCGTTCAGTTAACCGCTCATTCGGACGGAAGCTTTGTCAAATCAATTTTTCATTGTCATGCGTGATCGTCTTTGTGTGAGACATGCGCTTCCACTGAGCGATTTGTTTTGGGCACGTTTCGCTCACTCGACCATTAAAAAATGCAGCCTACTGCTCCCTTTTTCTTTCCCACGACTTACTCAGTCCAGTGTTTGCTCTGACGGAGGAAGGATCTGTGCTCCAACAAGTGAGAAGTCAGCCAGGCTCTACTCAGACCACAGTCTCCAGTGCTCCCATCCTTTGGTGATACAAAGCATTCATCGACTTGTATTTCTTTTCTGTATTATCCTAGTTTTAAGAGCTTAGTTAAGGTGTTTTTCCTAGGCATAAGAATTTAGCTCGTGTGTGAGTGAGTGCGATCTCATTAATTTGATTTGAAATGTAACGTTAAATTTATTTTTGTAATCAATAAATTTAACAGTTCTTTTTCTTGAGCTTAATGTAATGTAAACTCTTGTTTCATTTCTCCATAATTAGGCTTATTTTCCATATAGCTCCTAGCTTGCATAAACGTTTGCCTTTCATAACTGGTACTTAGACCAGTCTTGTATTAAACTTAAAATCTGTTGTGCCTTCTAGGAGTTAAGCATCAGCAAGAACCTGATGTTAGTATTAGTTATTTATTGTCAGGGGTGAAGTAACTTTCTCCAGAGGCTACAGTACTAATGAACAGCAATTGAGTGATTAGTCTCTGCTGTGTACTGTCGAGAAAGTTTATAAATTCTCGTTCTTAGAGAATCATTGCTTGATTTAGCAAGACAATCATTGTCCCTGCTCTTTAATGTCAATTAAATAACATTTAAGCATTAATTTTTAAAAAACACCGTGATTATTATAAAAACCCCGTGACAGGGGCGCACGGCCGGAAGTGGTGGTGACTGGTGGCGGCTACCCCGCGGGGCCCGTGTGGGGGTGTCGGCGCATTTTTGGGCATACTAAGCTGTGTTTGGCTTGCCCTGTCGTCGGGGGTACTATGGTATTCTTCAGGGCACTGTTCTTCAAGCCACACATTTTACCACTCTCCCCCTGTAAAAAGTCACGTCCTCGTGGCTGGAGGTGGAACGCTTGTGTGTTGGAGGTGGTGTAGACAGGCTGGAGGTGTTGCAGCGTAGTTTGCCAGGCGACAGTGTAGGGGTTCTCTTCTTGTGCTGGGTCACAGGTAAGGAAGAGTGTGGAGGTGACGGTGGTAGACTGGAGGAGGTTTAGCAGGTGGTGTGGCCCGCGCAGTCTGTGGTTCCTGCCAAGGGTAGGTGCCCATACGGCCCGCTTCACTCTCATCTTGCTTGGTGTGGCTGTCGGTGTGGTTGGGGGCTGAATGCTGGATACTGCAGGTGAGGGTCGGGTTTTGTGCCGTGGTAATGCGGCGTTGAGTCTCTGGGGAGTACAGGTAGAGGGGATTTGGGCCTGATGTAGCTTGACGGTGTGAAGTCATGGAGAGGTGGGTGGTGTAGGGGTGTGTGAGTATCGGGCGGGCGGGCGTGAGAGGCGGCCCAAGCCGGTGGTGGTGGTCTTGAGGGTCGGGGTGGGGGGAGAAGTGGGCGTCTGGGATGGGCGGGTTGTTTTACGTGTTATGGGCGCGGTGGGGTGCGGTGTTGGCGGAGTGGGTGTACGGATGGTGGGTGGGGGAGGGGGGGTGGTAGTGGGTTGTGGTGAGGGTGTGGTGGCGTGGGTGGAAGATGTGGGAGTGGGCGTTGAGGGGGAGGCCATGGAAGGAAGGGGTGAGGGTGAGGGAGGGGTGGCGGGGGAGGCGTCAGGTGAGGTGCTGGGGGTGGTGGTGGCCGGGGAGGTGGAGATGATAGGGGGGCCGGAGTGGGAGGGTGAGGAGGAAACATAGCACTCATATGTGACTGTGGGAGCCAGAGGAGGCTGGGGGTGTGGGGCCGGAGCAGGGGAGGTGGGCGTGTGGAAAGGCCGCACGTGACGGTTGCGGAGGATACGGGGAGTGCCGTGATAGTCTACGACTACTTGGTATGGGTTGGGGACTTTGGTGATTGTGTGGGGCCCCGTGAAATGGGGGGCGAGCTTGTGGGGAGTGGGAAGTTGGGCGACGACGACTGTGTCACCCGGGTTGAAAGAGTTGGTGGCTGTGTCGGGTCCAAGGTCTAGGTTCTTTTGTAGGTGGTATATCCGCCCTTTTAGCAGGTGTAGCGGGTCTGTAGTGGGAGCGGAAGAGGGCAGTTGCAAATGATGGTGTAGGGGTAGTAGGAGGGGGGTTTCGCCAAAGATTCTTTCGTGGGGGGAAACCCCGTCTTCTCGGGGGCATGAATTCGTGCCCCATTGCACAATTTTTACATGTGCCAGCCAATCGTCATTTTTTGTAGCCTCGATTCTGGTGTGTAGCTGATTGATAAGGGTACGATGGCTACGTTCACATACCGCATTCCCTTGTGGCCAGTATGGTGAGGAGTGGGAGATCTTGTACCCGAAAATCCTGGCTAGTTCTTCCCAGACTTTTCCAGAGAACTCGGGGGCATTATCAGAATAGATGGCTTGGGGAATGCCAAAGTAAGGGAACACGTGTCGGAGCAGGGCATCGGCGACAGCGACGGCATGATGTTCCTTAGCTGGGCAGGCTACTACGAATTTGGAGTACGTGTCTACAAAAGTGATCACGTATTTATATCCAGATTTAGGGGGAAGAGGGCCTACTACGTTGATTGCCAGGAGTTGCCAGGGCTTGTGGGCGGTGATATGGCCAGATGGCCTGGCGGTCCAGGTGATATATTTCCCAAGCGCGCAGGCATGGCAAGTCTGAATAATTTCCTTGGCGAGGGTGGAGGGATTTGGGGCCCAGTAAATATCACTGAACGCCTGGAGTAATTTTTTGGTGTCCAAGTGGTTGCCATTGTGAGCATGTAGGTGGCGCAGGGTGTCACGTGCCACATCGGGGGTCAAGAGGATGTGTCCGGACGGGGTTAGAAGGTGGTCGCCCTGTCGGCACAGCTTGGGGAATAGGTGAGCAGGGATCCAGGGGGGCCGTTCCTTGTGGTGCCAGTGTTGTAGCAGGTCGGGGTCCAGTTGTACCGCGTGGATGGGGAGGCGGGAGAGGGCATCTGCATTGGTGTGGAGCTTTCCAGGTCTGTATGAAATCTCGTACTGAAACTCCTCTAGGGTGTCACGCCACCGGACGAGTTGGGCGTTATGGGAGTCTGGCACAACCACTGGAGTGATTGGTGGTCGGTGATTATCGTGACTTGGGTCCCGGAAAGATAAGCCCTAAAATATTGGAGGGCCCAGATTATGCAGAGGCATTCTCGTTTGGTGGCGGCATAATTTTTTTCGGCTGGGTTCAGAGTGCAGCTGGCGCAGGCGATGTTGTGTTCCCGGCCGGCCTGTACCTGGACTAGGACGGCGCCTATCACGGTAAGGGATACATCCATGTTGAGGCAAAAAGGGAGGGCATAGTCGGGGAAGGCCACGATGGGGGCCAAGACAAGCTTGTCTTTTAGCTGTTGAAAAGCAGCTCGCCGATCCTCGGTCCAGAGGAAAGGTTCCCCTTTTCATGTCAAGTTGTGAAGAGGCTTAGCGATCTGCGCGAATCCCTTCACGAAGCGACAGTAATAGGACGTGAGTCCAAGGAAGGCGCGGACGCCGTGGACATCCTGCAGAGGTGGTATGTCCGCTATGGCATGGAGCTTGTCGGGATCTGGGGAAATTCCTGCTTGGGAAATAGTATGTCCTAGGAACGAGACAGTCCTAGCAGCCAGGACACATTTAGAAGGATGTAGCTTGAGGCTTGCCTGGTGAATTCTGGTGAAAACTCGACGGAGGCGCTGCAAGTGGTCGGCCCAGGTCTGACTAAAAACAATGACGTCGTCAAGATAAGCTAAACATATTTCCCAAGTGAGGCCACTCAAGACAGATTCCATTAGTCTGGAGAAAGTGGCAGAGGCGTTGCAGAGGCCGAATGACAGAACATTGAATTCGTAATGTTTGCCATTACTGGTGGAAAAGGCCGTCTTGCCTCGATGGTCCAGGTGGACGGGGACCTGCCAGTATCCAGACTGGAGGTCGAGGGTAGAAAACCAAGATGACCCGTAGAGGGAGTCTAGGGAATCGTCAATGCGGGGAAGGGGGGTGGCATCTTTAATGGTGACATCGTTCACACGGCGGTAGTCGATGCAAAACCGCATTGTGCCGTCTTTCTTTCTTACTAGAACAACGGGGGAGGACCACGGGCTGGTGGATGGGGAGATAACACCTGCCCCTTCCATTTCGCACACCTGGCGGTCCTCCTTTTCTCTCTGTTGGGGTGTCAGGATTACATATTATATTTACAAATCATAATAGATAGATAGATAAATAGATAGATAGAAGCAGGGAGTCAGATGATGAGAGGTGTTGTGTCTGCGAGAATCGAGCAGTGCTAAACATGCTTACACACTCTGACGCGAGGAATGCTTGAGACAGCGTCTAGTGGCCATATACACACATACACACATGCTTACACACAGGCTGCGGGAACTTTCCATCCACGAGGAACACACGTGACACACCCCTGCTACACCAGAATTTAGGAAAGAGAGCTCAGACGGAGATTAGCCACAGAACAGGGAGTAGGAGAAGGAGACAGGCAGGAGGTCAAGAAGAGGGATGACCCAAATGTCACTACATGACATTTGGTAGCAGCGAACGTATACGAACCTCGTCTACGAAGCAACATTAAATTCCTACAAAAAAATATCAAGATTGGAAACAAGAATATCTCTCTCTCAATCAACAACACAACCAGCTCCTGACGCTTCTCTCCATCCCGCCCCCTCCGTCTCCCAGATCATCATGCTGATGCAGAGGTCAAGAGATCACACGACGCCTTGATACAATATTGCAATTTCTACGACGAATCAGCGAACTACAACCATCTACAATCAACTACAATTAACAACTCTACGTCGTCTGTATAATCTTCTACACGCACCTACAAGAAGCGGCAGTCTTCATCCTACAACGAGTAAATCACAAGAAAAAAGGACCAAGAATACATCAAGAAAGAAAGAAAACAAACAAACGAAGAGTGAGAGACGACTCACAACTCATAACCACCAGACCTCACCCTCCTCTCTCTGCTACATCCACCCAACCCCCAACGCTTACGCAGGAGTGCAGAGGTCAGGACGACGAAGCAAACACCAAGTCCATATTCACAACTCGTCTTACTCACTCGTCTTCACTCAAGTTACTCATCGCTACTCATTCACTCACCACAGCTACCAGTGTGGGAAGCCGACGTCACCATGTGCTGAGACGACAACACGCCAATCAACCCGCGAAGGACAACGCTATCACCACGTGCAACACCACTCACACCATTTCCCACCACGGTAAAAATTAGTGAGTTACATAGTTACTTCATTTATACAATACACAGTGATAGACAATAAGCTTCTGCACAAACATATAACACGTGCTGTATAGTTACAACTTACATACACATACTTACTTCAATTATCTTCATAATTCAATCATTAAATACTTGCACCAACAATAAATATTCTACACAGTATATATTCATTCATTTATTATAACATTTCTTTACTACCAACGAGTGTTACCATTTATACCTACATAAAATACGTGTTTCATATATACAACTATACATTAGTACATCTACAAAGTGATAAAGAAAATATCCAATCACAGTTACTCAGTGAGCAATTAAAAGAATGTATTAAACATTTATTAATTAAAGCTACCTAGTGGAAACATAGCCTATAAATTAAGTTACAAGGTAAACTAGAAAAAAAAAAAATGGCCAACACAAATGACGTTAGCAAGAGTGAACATCTTCAACACAATCGTGAAGACACTGATTTCCACACAGTGCTGACACACATATTACTCACGATAGGTACAGGTGAACAAGAAGTCAGTGTGTATAGTTAATACTGTATATAGTGTATATATATATATTTTTTTTTATAAAATAACAAAATATGGGACTATATAATATTTTATAGTATCTGTGCAATATAAACTAAACTTTAAAAAAGTATCCCAAGGAAATTAGCCAGTAATTATGAAACCATGAACAACATGGAAAAAGCGTACACAGGCAAAGAGAAACAAACTATAGAAAATCAATACATACAAAAAAAAAAAAAAAAAAGAAAAAAAGAAAGAAAAGTAAGAAAAAAAAAAGAGAAATAGAGTAAGATCACATAACAAACAAATGAAAATAAGTGTAAATGTTACTACATATGCCAAACAAAAAAGCATATTGTTGTCTCCACAAACAATTGGCATGACACATCATCACTATCATCGACCGCAGCATATGTTAGGACTGCAGTTATTACAATTATGTAACTATAAACAATACTACAAACAATATGTACCAATTTATGTAACAGTTGCATTAACAAGATGTAACTTTTATGTAACTTTAACTACAATAATGTAACTACAAACGATATGTAACAATTATGTAACGACAAACGATTGCATTATGTTACACTTATTACAATTATGTAACTACAAACGATATGTAACAATTATGTAACGACAAACGATTGCATTATGTTACACTTGCTACAATTATGTAACTACAAACGATATGTAACAATTATGTAACGACAAACGATTGCATTATGTTACACTGTGCCAATTAACAGTTGCATTAACAAGATGTAACTTTTATGTAACTTTAACTACAATAATGTACTTACAAACGATATGTAACAATTATGTAACGACAAACGAATTGCATTATGTTACACTAACTACAATTATGTACCTACAAACGATATGTAACAATTATGTAACGACAAACGATTGCATTATGTTACACTTTGCCAATTATGTAACAGTTGCATTAACAAGATGTAACTTTTATGTAACTTTAATTACAATTATGTACCTACAAACGATATGTAACAATTATGTAACGACAAAACAGTTGCATTAACAAGATGTAACTTTTATGTAACTTTAACTACAATTATAAGGCCAAGACACTTATGTAAGAGTTGCATTAACAAATGTAACTACAATTATAAGGCCAACACAATTATGCATTAACACAATATTTTGTAACAATTCATAAAATGTTACAATTATGTAGTACCACAATGTTAGTACAATATTATAAGTCATACAATTATAGCACAATTCTGTATTACCAGTATCATCATACAAGTTAGGTGAAATATTAGACATTACTAAAGTGATAACTCTATGTAATGTATAACCTAGCAGTATTACCATTGCACAATTATATGCGTACGCCTGTTGTACATGCACGTCTTACAAAGTGTTATACAACAACCATTGCATTTATTCAAATATGTATACAACTTGTTTAAAATGTAATATTACTGAATAATCACTATTTACTATATTATATGTATACAATATTCATACAATTTACTTTTACAATATTATATATTTCACTTAATTAGCTTATAAGTTCATTATAATGTGTATGTAGTATGTATTAATATATTATAACTATTAAATGTCGATGGTACGCCATTTTCGCGCAACCGAGCAGATGTCAGGATTACATATTATATTTACAAATCATAATAGATAGATAGATAAATAGATAGAAGCAGGGAGTCAGATGATGAGAGGTGTTGTGTCTGCGAGAATCGAGCAATGCTAAACATGCTTACACTGGGGAAAGCTGACGACAGCGGCCAGTAAGGAGATGATGCAATTAGCTGTCAGCAGTCCTCTCGTGAACAAAGACCTAGTCCATCCACGAGGAACACACGTGACACACCCCTGCTACACCAGAATTTAGGAAAGAGAGCTCAGATGGAGATTAGCCACAGAAGAGGCAAGAGAGAAGTAGACAGGCCTCAGAGGAGACAGGTGACGGGAGAAGGGCTTGGCAATTTGAGAGAGAGAAACAGATAGCGAGACAGGGAGGTAGCTACCCGGGACTTATACTCGTTCCGTGTGAGAGACTTGTTAATATTTCCAAGACAAATAAAAATAGTCCCATACTACTCTTTACCTCTCCTGTCACTACATAACAGGGGGTTCTTGCGTTGGGAAGGTTGTCGCATAGGTGGGCCTGTCGTATGGATTTCGTGCGACAGGTACGTAGTATGCCCTATATCTGCTGGTCCTGTCGCAAACAAATCCTGGAAATCCAGGAGAAGGCGGCGTAAGGTGTCTGACTGCTGGTTGGAGAGATGGTCAGGGATGGGGGGTAGAGGGGTGGGGTGGTGGGAGGAGGATTGGGCACAGGGCTCGGCTTCCTCCATCTCTCCGATGATAAGCCCTTTGGGGAGGGTGAGAGGGGATGGGGCAAGATTGGCGATGCGGATGGTGGCGTGGTGGGGAGGGAGGAAGGTGGGGGACACAAGGCAGGCAGAAAGAGGTCCGGAGGGGAGGAGGGGGGAGAACAAAATGGATGGACCTGAGGGCCTGTTAAGGGGCACCCATGCCTCATGGTGGGAGGGGATGGTAACGGCAGCGGAGATGGTGGCAGGGAAAGAGGGGACAGGAGTGGGGTGGAAAGGCATGGGAGGGGGAGGAGAGGGAGGTGGAAAAAGGGGGGGAGAAGGGGGGCACTGGGAGGAGGAAGAGGGTGAATCCTCCAGCCGGGGCCGCGGCGTACATGTGCAAACGGCTGGGGTGGAACGGGGTGGGGGGCGGAACTGGAGTTGTCGGTGGCGACAGTCGATCGTGGCTCCGAGTTTTTGGTGCAAGTCTAGCCCTAAATACCCGTTATAACTCCGGCAGGAGGAATAAAAAATGATGAATGGTTGTTGGGCAGACACTGGCTGGTGGGTGTCGACCCGCAGGGCCCGAGTTTCCCCACGGATGGGCAGGGGGCCATCCCCCGCGTCCACAAGGTGAGTGGTAGTAGGGCGGAGTGGGCCAAACCGCAATTTGTAGTGGGAGAAATAGTGGCTGTAAAGGCAGGACCTGGCCGCTCCCGTATCGACTAGTAGTCTGGCCTTCACGCCGTTTATTCTCATCTTGTGGTATACTGGGGGGCGATACTTAGGAGTGATGGCCCCCGCCACCGTGGGTTGGTGTGGGGGCGGACCTAAAATTCCAGCTGGCTAGGGCTCTCGTTCTCCTGTTCCTGCTCTAATTCTCCTGCATGGGGCTCGTCCACAGGCGTCAGCTTGTCACCTGGGGCCTCGCCTTCTAAGGTGGACACTTTACGCGAACCTGGGGCTGTGATTCTGCGGCGAGCAGCTTTAAGCTGGTCCCGTATGTCATGAAGGGGGCAGTGGGAGTTGCAGGCTGTGAATTCCCACAGGTTGATAAGAATTAGGTTCGGGTTTTCTCGCGGGGCGGGGCGCCGACGGGAGGGGTGTGCCCTGGGTGGGCTAGGCGTCGGGGTCAGGCTGGTGTGAGGCAGAGGTGGACGCGGTGTGGCTGGGGGAGCCGGGGGGGGAATTTCTTAACAACGTTAATTTGTTGTGGAGAAGGGCAGGCGGTCAGGAGGCGCTGCATCAGCTGTATATCTCTATCCATGTCTCCTGTTGGGTCATGGATAGTGAAGTGTTGGTACTCTGAGCAGAGTATTAAATGTATGCTGATCCCGGGTTTCCTCATCTGCCTCCGGGTAGGCAGCAGTAACCAGGCGTCTTGCCTGTATCAGGGTATTATCTAAATCCTCGTTGAATGCAAAACTATCCAATTTGGATAAAGCCACTACTTTCCCTAATGATGGGGTGATGGCTTGTACAGTGAACTTTGTAAAGTTCTGCCAGGTGAGTTCTGGGACGATTTTCGGTGCTATGTTCGCCGCCGCTTTACCCAACAGTGGTAGTGTGACTGCAATTTTTTGTTGGTCATTTTCAAAGCCAATATCCAGTAAGGGTTTAATTATTGCCAGATATGTGTGTATATCATACTGGTCGGGGTCAAACTTGGGTAACTGAACGTGCAGTTTCGTTGCCATTTTGCCAAATATTTCCTGAGTACCTCTCTCTTATGCCTGGGTCTAGAACCACCACTGGCCACCAGTGTAATGCTAGGTGAAATTAGGCTCGACTTCTCGTTCCTATTTCACCTAACGTGGAGCGGGGTCCTCTTTCGAGACCGGAGCTAGTGCAGTAAAGAGAGGCAGGACACATAAACTCTAGGCAACAACCTTTACACGTATATTACCACAGTCAGACACAGGACAAATCAGCAGATATTACAGCACAGTATATAGCAATATAAAACCTTATCTAGGATATGTGTATCTCGCAGGATACTTGCTTCTCTGATAGTAATGACAACACAAACAATCCTAGTGCAGTAAATATAGGCGCGCGCGGGGACGCGGGAGGGGGGTTGAGTCTCACTAGGAGGAGATAGGGGAGGTGCGGGGAGTGACTTGTGACGGCTAGGGGAAAGTTATGGTAATACTGGAGGGCGGCAGATATTAGCCGTGAAGTTTATATGGTTTCCACTAGCCAAAAGACTTTGGTAATTGATTTTATTATTGATTTACACTTACTCCAGATATTGGAGTGAGAGAGGGTGATAAACAAGATTTATGGGTAGCGTGGGGGAGGGAGAGAATACTATTAATACTTCCTTTCACAATATTCCTTCACAGTGTTGGGGGTATGTCTTTATAGGGGAATCTCCCGGCGGCACAGGCTTATTAATTGTATAACAGGGATGTCACTCACACGTATAGTCAATCAGATCTTGTTCCACACTCTCGTCCTTTAACTTCTCACTGTGATCTTATTTACCCCGATATTCACTATATGAAATCACTGCACAATACTTACATTAGGGGAAATCACACTTAACCTAAATCACTTGTGCTACAATATCACACGTATTCATCAGGGGGATAGGCAGGAACACGTTGTCGGCGATCCTGCCAGGCTAGGGACACCGCCAATGCAAGGCATGCCGAGAGGGCACGGGATAACTCGTAAGGGCGTCCTCTCGCGTCCTGGGCTTCCCGTGGCTTCTGGGCTTGGCTCAGGCGTGTGGCCCTTGGGACTGGGGCCGAATAGCTCCAGGAACCTTTGTGATAAGTCCAGGCGTCGTGGGGGCATAGAGAGATCACGCCCGGGTGTCCTGGGGAGAACCGAGAGAGACTGTGGGCTGCGGTCTCCAGCGTCTGGGGGCACCGACAGGGGAGGGTTGCAGCAGCGACTTCCACTGGGGTCCGTCAGGTGCATCTGCTCTAGAGCCAGGCGTAGGGAACAGAGACCAGGGGAGGCTGGGAGGTTTGTCTGGGTCACTCTGGGACAGGAAACCTGGGCTCCAGTTTCCTGCCGTGGGGACGTCTCTCTACTAACCTCTCTCTGCACACCCTCGGAGCGACCGTAGATCGTCTCACGAGGAAGGGAGCGGCAATAGGTCATCTCTTCCAAGACACTCTCGGAGCGACCATAGATCGTCTCACGAGGATGGAAGCGACCATGGATCGTCTCTACCGGAGCACTTTCGGAGTGACCATGGATCGTCTCAGGATGGGAGCGACCATAGATTGTCTCTACCGGAGCACTTCCGGAGCGACCATAGATCGTCTCTACCAGAGCACTTTCGGAGCGACCATAGATCGTCTCTACCGGAGCACTTTCGGAGCGACCATAGATCGTCTCTACCGGAGCACTTTTGGAGCAACCATAGATCGTCTCACGAGGATGGGAGCGACCATAGATCGTCTCTACCGGAGCACTTTCGGAGCGACCATAGATCGTCTCACGAGGATGGGAGCGATCATAGATCATCTCTACTGGAGCACTTTCGGAGCGACCATAGATCGTCTCACGAGGATGGGAGCAACCATAGATCATCTCACGAGGATGGGAGCAACCATAGATCGTCTCTACCGGAGCACTTTCGGAGCGACCATAGATCGTCTCATGAGGATGGGAGCGACCATAGATCGTCTCTACCGGAACACTTTGGGAGCGACCATAGATCGTCTCTACTGGAACACTTTGGGAGCGACCATAGATCGTCTCTATCGGAACACTTTGGGAGCGACCATAGATCGTCTCTACCGGAACACTTTGGGAGCGACCATAGATCGTCTCTACCGGAACACTTTGGGAGCGACCATAGATCGTCTCTACCAGAGGGGCGCCGTCTTGAGTATCTTTTCTAACTCCACCCCTAGCTGGCTCAGCAATTCCACTCCGCGAAGGTAGTGTCCTTCTCCTACAGTGGCGGCGGCGTGGTGGCTGCATGACACAGGGGCGCACGGCCCGGGCTGACATATGTCACTGTTGCCGGGAGTGGTGGTGACTGGTGGCGGCTACCCCGTGGGATCCGTGTGGGGGTGTTGGTGCATTTTCGGGCATACTAAGCTGTGTTTGGCTTGCCCTGTCGTCAAGGGTACTATGGTATTCTTCGGGGGCACTGTTCTTCAAGCCACGCATTTTAAATATTATGGATGAAATACATAATAAACTGAAAAGTTTGAGTGGATTATACATTGGATGTTGGTTTGAGTAGCTTTTGCTTACATTCAAGCCTGCTGCCCACTCACGGACAGACTTTCTCACTTTGGTATCCTACTAGTCAGTAATACGAGAAACAAGACAACAGATGAATCTGTTTGGTCTTACTAAGTAATATACACAGCTTCATGGCTTTTGGTTCATCCAAATTAAATTCTCTGACCATTTCATAATAAATGCTCTCATGTCTCCGTCTGGCTATACCCAGCAAACATTGAACTACCGGACCAGTAACGGCAAAAAAGCGGCATAACGGCATACTGGCATGCAGTATACGGGCTGATTAATATTATATATCATATTTCCGGCACTTTGTTTTACCGGCCAGCCATTATTGGGCCTTAACAATTTTATTACGTCTGTCAGATAACGGGTTGGTGAATAACGGACCAAATACGGCAATTATTAACCCACCCTGTCCCGACGACGTATGGGTACGTTGCAACGATTTGCATTTGCCAGTCCCGGCGACGTACCAGTACGTCGTGCAATTGCAAGGTCGCTAATTTGCACAATTTTCAATTTTCGCACGTGATTTTTCGTATGTATACATGGGACACCTTCCTCTATTCCTGTACAAGATACCAAGCAGGGACAATGCCTTACACTGCATAACCTCCCCCCTCCCCCCCTCACGACATTGTCTTGGCAAAGGACCTGTTACCAGTGACCTGGCTAGTAAAGTTATTCAGGGCCAGAGTGATTCCCCAATCGATGACAATGTGGAGGACAATGTTTACATAGCATTAGAGGAAGAAACAGCCAGAAATAATGATCAGGTAGTGTGGCAAAAATAGGTCAGGTATGGTGATTAGTTAGTGAGTGAAACAATGCTTATAATGCCTTTATTACTGCTTGAAAACCAATATACTGTCATACTACATATACATTCGTACCAAGTAAATAAATAAATACCGTTTATGAGTGGATAAAATAGTTACCCTCCCATAGAACTCGTTTTCTTTGGTGCCAGCATGTTAGAAAACCCACTCAGGTAAGGAGGAACTCCTACCTGGATTGGGCACTTTAAACCTCAGGTGAGCGATTTCTCTATGAATTTTCGATGTTTCTCACCAAAAGCGAAGGTTTTAGCCAAAAAAAAAAAATTCGAAAATACCTCGGGACTGGGGGATGTCGGAGGTGCGGAAAACCTCGGGACGTGACGGGTTAAGATTACTGTCAAGGAAAATTTAGCAATATTCTGCAATTATTTTCACAATATTATTGTTATTTACATCATCTTTGACTGGATCGAAAAGAATATTGAAATTAATATGTCATTTATGTCTCAAGAAATACGAATCTGCCGCCAGTGGGTGCAAGATCTAGGCTCTACGATAAAGACTTACTAAATTGCTTTTTTGTATCAAAACTTTTATTTTAAACCTAGAACAAATGTTCAAATTTAACAGTAAAATAGTTATAAGTATATTTTAGTTAAACCAGGAAGTAATATTATTTTTAAGATATATTTAACACTTTAAAATTATTATTGGAACATGTTTACATCTCGGCCTTTCCTGCTTTAAACACCACGGGCAGCGAGTCCGGTGCTGCCTGTTGTACCGAGCAGACGTGCTTCTCTCCTAGGTACCCGGAGTGATTATCAGTTGAGTGTGTAGCTCTTCCTCGGCAGCTAGTGCTTCCTCTTGCTGCAAGGTGGAGTATGACCCAGCCCATTTCTATGGATACTGTGGTGTCGGCCATGGATGTAGCGGAGGCAGACCCTTTCAGGCCACCGGGAAAGTGCCCCATAGGCGAGGCTGCCCCGGAGGAGGATAAGGTGACCTCTGGCAAGTCCCTTAGGGTGTCGTCACCACCCACAGCTGCATCGCAGATTGTCCTGGGTGAGGATGCGGCTGCACGACAGAGTGCCGAAGGTGCCGGTGAGTCAGTACCAGCAGCAGCTGTTACCAGAGTGGTCCCTAGTAGGGGTGAGCCAACACCATCCACAGCTGTCAATATGGGTGTCCAGCATGCGAGTGAGTCTGGATTGGCCTGTTTTATTATTAGGTCTGTGCAGGGGTCCAGGATTTTTAACAATCCCCGGCGGCTGTCTGACGTCATCAACTCATCCCCCTTTGCCAAGTATTGTGTAGAGGGTGGCACTAAACCACTGGGTGATGGGTCTTCCCTCTCTCTTCATCTCCGCCATTGTGATCTGGCAAAGCTGACCAGCCCAATGGAGACCCTGACTACCTTCGGTGAGTGGGAGGTCACGTGCCGCAGGGCCCGGTCCTCTGGTGATGCAGCAGCCCTCAGCTATGGGAAGATTGGGCCAATCTCCCTGGATGTTGACATAGAGGATTTGGTAGACGGCCTCCGGCCCTTTGACAACGAGTCGTCTGCCTTATTAGAGGCTTCTAGGATCCCTGTACGTTTTCCTGCGGCAGATGCTCCTCGGTTTTCCCAGTGGGTGCGCCTGGTGTATCGGGGCCCTCTCCCATCCAAGGTGCTGTATGGATACATCTACAATGTAGGTATGTATACTCCTGGTTTGTTGCGTTGCTATAACTGCCTTCAGTATGGACACACGCGGATCACTTGCCGCAACAAGACCAGGTGCTCGATGTGCAGTGGATACCACCCTTTCAGACCCAGTGAGGGGCAGCCCTGTGACCGCAGCCCCAGGTGCTACATGTGTGGTGGAGATCACAGGGTGGTGTCTAAGCTCTGCCCTGTATATCAGAAGGCCTACAAGATTCATGAAGAACTCCGCCAGGGTGTTACGCCGGCCCAGGAGGTCAATAGACGGTTGCGTGCTCTCCAGCCCTTGGTCCGTCCCCCTTCAGCATTGCCCAAGTCGTCTCCCAAGGTCTCTCAGGTGAGGAAGGGTGTGAGTTTTGCAGACAGTGTTGTTGGCCGCAACCGCTTCGCTGTGCTGGAGGACTTGAGTGATGACTGTTCCCGCCAGGATGTATCGTCAGTGGAGGTGTCGACCAACCCTGCCTCCCCTGCTGCTGTTGTAATCCATGAGGCCCGTCCTCCACGTCCAGGCCGCCTCCACCCCCGTGCCCCTCACCGCCCTCCACCTAGTGCTCCTTCTGGACCGGATGCGGTCCTTGCTGAGGGTGTCGGGGATGTTCCTGCCCTGCCTAGCTCTCCTGACCCACGTCTACGACAGTGTGATCGACCTACAGCCCCTTCTGTGCGTGCCCATCCAGTGCGAGTATCTGACCCCACCTCCAGCAATTGTTCACCCTCCTCGGACTGCCCTCCTCCCTCAGGACCTGGCCAAGGCTTTTTTGATCTTGTCTCTGAGGCCCTGCAACTTTATCGCCACGGACTACCATTCCTTGACATCTGCTCCCACCTCTGGCCCAAGGTATTGTCCCTACTCTTGTCCTATTCATGCCAGGCCTGAAACATCTCAGCATTATGTTTTGGAATGCGAGATCCCTTGTTCGGAAGTCACAGGGTTTTAGAGTACTCTTACATGATTCGAAGCCTTGTGTTGTGAGGGTATGTGAGACCTGGCTGCACCCTCACCTGCGGCTCCAACTGGGTTTTTTTTTGACATACAGGTGTGACCGTCCTCAGGGAAGGGGCGGGGGCCTGTTGTTGGCAGTGCGGGAGGACACCCAGAGTGTGCGTCTCGCCCTCACCTCGTATCCTGGGGGACGATTGGAGGTCCTGGCTGTCAGAGTGGCCCTCACGGATGGTTGGGCTTCAACCCTCCTTTGTTACAACCCCTGCCAGGATGTGTCCAGAGAGGAGCTCCTCCACTACTTTGACCAGTTGCCAGCCCCTGCCTTCATCATGGGGGATTTCAACGCCCGTCACCACCACTGGGACCCCGCCTTGGCTGGAGCCCCCAATACCACAGGTTCCTCTCTCTTCCAGGTGCTCCTTGAGTCTCACAGGTTCAGCCTTCTTACGCCTCCAGGTCTTCATACCCGGTTTGCTCCTCACAGTGGACAGGCATCTGTACTGGATCTCGGTTTGGGTGACGCAGTATTCCATCATCCGATAGTCCATGTGGGACCGTACATGGGCAGTGACCATCTTCCCGTCTTTTGTGACTACCTGACATTGTCTCCAAGAATATCACAAGCGAGTCGTCCTCGCTGGCAGCTTCACGATGATAGATGGACGGCCTGCCAGGAGGCAGTGTCTGCTAGCTTCCCTGGTCGTTGGGGCCTCTCGGCTGAGGATTTTTCACAGATGCTGGTGCAGGCTGGACATAGGGTGTTCGGTCAGTCAGCCCGCCGTAGTATAGGCCGATCGGGGGTGCCATGGTGGTCGGCTGCTTGTGCCTCGGCTGTGCAAGCCCGCCGCCAGGCCTGGCGTGCCTGGAGTCGTTACCCCACACGGGCCCTTGGGGATCGTTACCGACGCCTGGATGCAGTATGTAAGCGCACCATCAAGGTAGCCAAGCAGAAGGTTTGTTCCAGCCTCTCCTTCTCCACCACATGCTCCCGCACCTGGAGGTTTTTGAAGGCCATGAAGGGTGGCCCGACAACATATTCATATCCCTTGTGTCGTGATGGAGCGGATCTCCTGGATGACCTCTCCAAGGCCGAGCTCTTGGCGTCCTTCTTTGCGTCACAGCTGGGTGTTCCACTGACTTTACCTACAGCTCCCGAGTTTATTTCTGCCATCCACAGGGGCGTCTCAACTCCCCCTGCCAGTGACCTCCATTGCCCGTTCACGGCCATTGAACTCCGGGATGCCGTTGCTTCTCTACACCCGAGGAGGGAGGTTGGCCCTGACATGGTGGCTAATGACTTCCTCCTACATCTGCCGCCCAGCCTACACAGTCACTTGCTGTCAATTTACAACAACAGCTGGGAGACCGGCACATTCCCTGAGGTATGGAAGGAGTCAGTGCTGCTGCCTTTCCCAAAGCCAGGCAGGGACCCCACCATCACGTCGTCTTATCGGCCCATCGTTCTTCTGTCCTGTGTGGGGAAGCTGCTAGAGAAACTGGTGGCTCGTCGGCTCTCTTGGTGGCTGGAGTCCCGTGGCCTGCTCTCCAGGGTTCAGTGTGGTTTCCAGCCGGGCCAGGGAGCTTTGGACGTCCTATGTCAACTGGAACACATGGTACATGACACCTATAGACAGCGGCTCTACATGCTTGCCCTCTTTATAGATCTGAAGGGGGCCTTCGATTCAGCCCCACACGATGGCATTCTGTACCGCCTGTCATGCCTGGGAGTCTTAGGCCCACCCCTGGCTTGGATGTCGAATTACCTTGCTGGCCACAGCTTTGTGGTGTCAGTGGGTGGGGCCTTGTCAGATCTCCATCCTGTTCATCGGGGGGTTCCGCAAGGGTCTGTGCTCAGCCCACTCTTATTCAATGTGTTGCTGTCCAGCCTGCCTCAGATACGTAATGCTACTCTCCTGGTTTATGCAGATGACATCACCATCGTGTCCCAGAGCCCTTCCTTTGTGGAGGAGCAGCAGTTTCTGCAGTCAGCGGCATCCACTTTTTTGGCTTGGGCCCGGAACTGGGGCCTTGCCATCAATGCTGACAAGAGTGCAGTGATGCCCTTCACTCTACGCCGTTTGCCATCATCTCCAGCAATTCTCTGGACTCAACCTCAGTCCCTGTTGTTCGGGAGCATGTGCTGCTTGGTCTCCGGTTGGATGGGCCCATCCTCACTTGGCGCAATCACATAGAATACTTACGGTCATCTTGTGCAAAACAACTTGACATCATGAAGAGTATTGCTGGATCCCGCTGGGGGGCAAGCAGGGACCTTTTGTTGGCGTACTATCGATCAGCCATCTTGGGGAAGATCAACTATGGCTGTTCAGTATATGGCTCAGCATCTCCTACACAACTACAACGGCTGGACACTATTCAGACGACCGCTCTCCGGATTGCGCTGGGTGCTTTCTGCTCCTCACCCACATTATCTCTGCAGGCTGAGGCAGGTGTTCCCCCCCTCCATCATACCAGGATGAAGTTGACTTGTCGCCGCTACTTTACTATCCAGCGCTTGCCCGATGACCACCCACTCCCGGAGCTCTTTACGACGGCAGGGGTCTCGACATCTCATCCATCGTGGCCCATCAGGTCTCGACGGCCCCTCTTGGTGCGTGCTCTCCACGCTTACCACACTCTGGGACTTCCTCCACCAGCTCGCCACCCTGTCCGATCAGTATCTCCTGTGCCCCCGTGGAGGGACCTGTCCTCACCTGTGTCCTTAGACCTCCCAGAGCCCTTTTGTAAATCACAGGATGGCCACCTGGCCCCTCGCATTTTCCTGCAGATGGCTGGCTCCACCTATCTAGGGTTCATGGCTATTTTTACCGACGGCTCCCGCTCCTCCACCCCTGCAGCAACTGTAGCTGCCATCTTCGTAGAGGACTACTCCATCTGCCAGACATGGCGCTTAGGGGATGCCCATGATGTAGTCACTGCTGAACTCTTCGCAGTCTTGAGGGCCCTGCGTTTTTTGATGTCTCATTCCTCTCCTCGGCCGGTGGTCATCTACACTGACTGCAGAGCAGCCCTTCATCTCATCGCTTCTTCTAAACCCTGCTCCATACGTCATCTGGTTTATGAAATCCAGGATGACCTTCCTCAGCTGCTGCAGGGAGGCTGGAAGGTACGTCTGCAATGGATTCCCTCCCATGTGGGCATCAGGGGCAATGATGTGGTGGATGCAGCAGCTCGGATGGCCTTGACTTTTCCTGATGTGGAGCCCTACCCCTTGCCAGCCATTACTCACCATCGCCTCTTAGCCACGAGGTGTAGTCAGGCATGGAATGCTGATCTCTACGCCTCCCTCCCCACAACAGCGCTGGGTTTATATCGCTCCGACTCATCGGACCAACCTTGGGTACGCTCTGTCTCCCGGATCCTGGACGTCGCTATCACCCGCCTGCGTATTGGACATGTTGGACTGGCATCACATCTGCATCGGCTGCGACTGCACCCAGATCCCTACTGCCAGTGGTGTGTGAATCAAGAGGAAACTGTGGCCCACTTTCTGCTGCATTGCCCACGCTTCTACTCCATCCGCACCGCCCTGAGGGAGCGCCTTGCAACCCTCGGTATCCTGGACTTCACCCTCCCCATCCTTCTTGGTGGGGTGGGCCTAGATCAGCACCTACGCCACTCAGTTCTACGCCATGTTTGTGTCTTCCTTCGCAGATCGGGGCAACTTCGCCGCCTGTGATTAAAGAGTTCTGCTACACCTGAACCACCGTTAGGGCTACATCTGACTACACGTCGGGTCCAGCCCATCAATCAACACCAAGACCACCACGGGCAGCTGCTTTTGTTGGACCTGCTGGAGACCGTTATTTTACTTCTACTACCTCAGCTGCTTTCTGTAAGCTTACCCTAATCATTGCATCATCATAAATAGATAGTATTCATAGATACTATTATACATATAGAACCGTTACCAAGTCTTATGTTAGTTTGGATTTTCACAAGTCGAAATTCTGGAAGAGGCCGCTAGGCCTGTACATCCAGCTCAAAACTACCAGTTGAATGTGTGGTTATGCTGGTGGTGGCAGTCTGAACAACTTTATTGTATATTTGGCCCTATGATTGTATAGCAACTCTTTTTCATTCCATGCCTTGTGTAAATTAATTTCAAAATTAATGACTGAGTTCATGACATTCAAATGTAAGAATGTCGTCCAAGTGGACGATTCAGGGAAGTACTATAGTCGCACCAATTTAAAACAAAGGTTTGGGTGGGGTTTGGCGCTGAGTGCAGCCATGCCATACTTCCTAAACGAGCGATGAGTAAATTTTGTTATATATGTAATAGGCATCACAGATAGGTACACACATACTAATACAATATAAATGTAAATATTCTAGCATATCAAAGGAAGGTAAACTTGTAATGCATATGGCTCTTGTACATCAATAAAGAAACTATCTATCTATCTATTGCCAGACGCCTCAATCCCGTTTGGGGTGGCCACAAACAAATCGCCTCCCAGTCGCCCTGTCCCCCGCCATTTCACTCCCCTGCTCCCAACTCACACCCCTCTCTCTCATATACCTCTCCACCCCATCTCTCCATCTCATCCTCGGCCTCCCCCTCCCTCTTTCCCCCTCCACCTCACTCACATACACTCTCTTCGTCAGTCTTTCACCCTCCATCCTCTCCACATGGCCAAACCACCTCAGTGTGTTCCTCATAACGCTTCCTATCACATCCACATCAATACCACAACGCTCCTTTATATCCTCATTCGTCAGCCTGTCTCTTCATGTGACTCCACAGGCTCCTCTTAAATAACTCATTTCCACGGCTCTCACTCTTGACTTGTGTCCTTCCAACAATGTCCAAGCTTCACTTCCGTACGTTAGAGTTGGTATCACAATACTGTCATGTAGTAACTTTTTCACTTCCATGCTCACTTCCCTGTTTCTTATCACTGCTTTCAAAGAACCAGCAACCTTTCTTCCCTGCTGTACCCTTTCAAGCACTTCACCCTCCAAACCTCCATCCTTACTCATCACACTACCCAAGTACTTAAACGTACTCACATTTTCCAATTCCTCACCATCCAACCTCGCTGTACGTTCACTGACTTCACCTCTCTCAAAGACCATCACTTTACTCTTCCCTACATTCACCTTTAGATTCCGTTTCTTACACACACTCTCAAACTCATCCACCAAGCCTTGCAGCTCCCCTTCGTCTTCACTCAACAACACGGTATCATCTGCAAACAACAGTACAGGGAGTTTCCAAACACTATCCTCCCTCACCAGGGCCACTCCAACATCCACTACCCTACCTTGTACCTCTTTTATTACCCCATCCATGTACAGATTGAACAACCATGGAGACATGACACATCCCTGTTTCAACCCAACTTTCAAAGAGAAAAATTCACTTAGTTCACCATCCACACGCACTGCAGCCTTCGCACCATCGTACATACTCTTCACAGCATTCAACAACTTCCCATCTATTCCATATATTCTTAACACTTTCCACAATCCTAGTCTATCCACCCTGTCATATGCTTTCTCCAAATCCATGAAAGCCGCATACAACTTCTTTCCCTTCTCTAGAAACTTTTCCACTAAAGATCTGAGAATGAATATCTGATCTACACAACCTCTTCCCTTCCTAAAGCCTCCCTGTTCTTCTCCAACTAATTTCTCTGTTCTTTCTCTAACTCTGTCAATAAGTATCCTACCATATACTTTTCCTATTATACTAAGAAGACAAATGCCCCTATGATTACCACACACTTCTTTTTCCCCTTTTCCTTTGTACAAGGGAATAATTATACCTGACTTTCAATCCTCCGGGACTCTACCTTCCTCCCAGGCCAATCTGCACATCTTCCACATCCATTCTACTACTATCTCTCCCCCATGCTTCAGCATTTCACCACACACTCCATCAATTCCTGGGGCTTTCCCTGATTTAACTTTCTTCATTGCTTCCACAACTTCTATCCTACTGATTTCTTCCTGTCTTCTCACCTCCCTCCTTCTTCCAGCCATTCCCCAGCCACTTATACTCGCATTACTTCCATCCTCCACGTTCAACAATTCCTTAAAGTGTTCTCTCCATCTGCTCACTTTTTCTCCCTTCTCTACTAGTAATCTACCATTTTTATCTTTCACTCCCCTGCCAACGTGGCATACATATTTTACAGTGTTGCTGAAAAAAATGTAGTTACTTTTACCGACTTTCACGGTAGTTCTAAGTTGGGTAAGTAATGTAACCATTACGTTTATAATATAATTTGAAGGAATCAGTAGAACATACGCTATTTTCTTAATAGAAATAAATAAGGTAAAATACTCACGAGCGGTAACATCCAGGCCGATATTGGGAATTGATCCATTGGAGGGAGATTTAAGCTTCTGTCACGTGCTTCCACTGTTCACTTTCTGTGTTGATGCAGACACAATGGCAGCTACACCAACTCGCTCGCATCTACATAGTCAAGCCAAAGAAGTGGCCTTCAACGTAAGCCAGTATTTTCTGCAGGAGAAGCAGTACGGAGGAATTTTCGATGATGTTTCAAGGGCAATTGATCGAACAGCTGCAGCAACAGGACTTAGCAAGAGCAGGATTGAAGCAATACGCAGAGAAGCAAGAGATAATGAAGAAACCAACTCTCCAGAGTTTACGTCTCCCAAGAAAAGGCAACGTGTAAAACCAATTGCAGACTTTTTTGATATCTTCAATGAAGATGTGCTACGCAGAACTGTTTTAAATTTCTATGACAGAAAAGAAATCCCTACCCTTGAAAAAATCCACGCAGAAATGAAGAGTAACCTTTCTTACCCTGGCGGCCGTGAAACTTTAAGAAAAGTTATGAAGAAAGTAGGATTTTGGTACGCAAGTGTTGATGGACGGAGATTTCTAATGGAACGCAGTGATGTAATCTCTGCCAGGTGCAAGTTTTTAAAAGAAATGAAGGCACTTACAAGCTCTGACAAGACTATCGTCTACTTAGCTGAAACTTGGATAAATCAGAACCACACGGTTTCTAAGTGCTCGGTAGACAGCACCTCAGGAAAAACTGAGGGAGTGCAGGTACCGTCAGGGAAAGGTGGCTGCTGGATTATTCTGCACGCCGGAACCAAAAATGCATTTGTTCCCGAAGCTGCCCTGATATTCCAAGCAAAAAATGTCGGGGATTACCACGATCAGATGAATGCCAAGACATTCGAGAAGTGGTTTCAGGTACAGCTGTTACCTAACATTCCTCCCGCTTCAGTTATTGTGATGGATAATGCATCCTATTACTCAAGGAAAAAACATAAACCACCAACAGGTTCCAACAATAAAGCAACAATAATAGAATGGCTGGAGAAGAAAGGGATAACAGTACCAGAGGGTCTCCTGAAAGTGGAACTTATGGAACTTGTGACTCGCCACATCACTGCTGCCGATACAAATTATGTCATCGACAAGACTGCCTCAGAGCACGGCCATCGAGTTGTACGCCTGCCTCCTTATCACTGCCAGTATAACCCAATAGAACACATATGGGCTCAGCTTAAAGGCTATGTATCAAAAAGGAATACATTCTGGAATGCTGATATGAAGCCACTTATTCATGAGGCAATTGAGAATATTGCATCAGAAAACTGGAGAATTGCTGTTATACACGCAGAACAAATTCAAACAGATGATGCAAAAAGAGATGTGGCAATTGATAATTTCATTGTTTCTTTCACTATCACTCTCACCTCTTCTGATGAGGAGGATTCATGCTAATTTCTTACATGCTGTAAGAGAAGAGGAATAGGCCTATCAGGGAAACCTCTTAAAAAAAAAAAAAAAAAAAAAGCGCCGTGACTTTTACTTCTTGGGTGGTGTGGAAAGAAAGTCTAAGTTTTAATATGTAGAGTGTAATTTAAAGGCTATAACCAGGTAAAAAATCATAAATTATATGAGGAGAGAGAATGCGATTTTTAAATTCATTATTTTGGTTATATTTATAACTTAAATTAGTTTGTCTTTACACACACACTCATACACAAACACACCGCTCGCTGGTGCAGTGGTAACGTTCTCGCTTGCCAACTGGTGGACGGGAGTTCGCGCCTCGCTCAGGTTGCGAAAAGTTTCACTGACGAAGTGGGTGGTTACTGTCCCCCTGGAGCAAGGGGACGGGTGTGTGCGTGTGTGAAGGTCACAGCCTTGCCCTTAGATCGGACTATATGAGCTCTCAGCTCTCTTCCGGGAGGGTAAAAGCTGACGATCACGACCATCAAGTGATCCTGACCGACACGGTGAATTACACACACACACACACACAGAAGTGGGTGAAGTCATGTCAGGCCAGGTGGCGAGATGTGAGCGGCGAACTCTTAACGGTGTCAGGTCAGCCACTAGCCAATCAGATTATAGGAAACAAGGCAACACTGTACGCCGGGAAATCCCTGGCTGGACTCCACCGAAACCTTGGTTTTAGATTGGTGAGACTATAAAAGAAAATTTAAAGAACTATCAGAGACTGAAATTGAACCAGTGGGGTCACATTCAAGCACAATTATTGCCAGTAGTAGCAGAGATATAGGTCATTTAGAGGTTGGTGAAAGGACTGAGCCTGAACTAAGGTCACATTCAAGCACTGCCAGCAGTAACAGGGCAATCAGTGATTTAGATGTTGGTGAGGGAAACAGTCCTGGTAGTGACAGATTTTGCTGCTAGTGGTGAAATAATACAGTAATCCCGTATGTTTCGCGGATTTTTTTTTAACGGTTTTGCCCTCTCGCGGATTTTCTTAGCATTAATAAGTTCAACTAAAATATCCTTGAATATACGGAAAACAAAAAATTTGAAATTCCCGCCGTTTCCAATTGTAGCGCGGTAAACTCACACCACCCTCTATCCCTTTCCCGCGGTCCCTCTGCCCTGCATCCAGGATTACCAGATTGGCGGTTTTCCCGCTAAATTTGGCTTGTTTTTTCTCTACTCAGCGGGATAATTCATATTTGGCGGGTTTGTAAAAATGTACTGAAAATGATGGAAAACTGTTTTCAGTGAAAAAATTGAAACCTCCAAACTGCCAGCTGGCATCATTAATACTAAAATTGGCAAGTTGGCAGCTGCAACAAGCTACTAGTTTCCTCATCCACAGCTTACTTTCGTGTCCATAATCCGTGATCACGTTTGAATTATTCTGGTCTGTGTGATTGTTGTGGAAGCTTCAACCCCGATGACCAGATGTTGGAGAAGTTTACATCTGATATATATCAGTAGTCTGAATGTTCGCACTTGTATTCATGTACAGAACGCGCTTACTGCTCACCCTGAATATAATCGGTATGCCTGCTCATTTCATATATTTGTATCAGTTATTAATTGGATTGGATGAGTACTGTTTTTTTTTTTTTTTTTTTCAGTAAGGGAGGAACCAAAAGAATGAAAGAATGAAAAATTGTTTCTTCCAAGGAAAATAAAGAGAAAAAAGGAGCTTCAAATTTAAGATTCGTCTAATTCAAGATACCTGAACACATTGCATTTAAAAGACTAGAGGTCATAAACAGAAGGAAGAACAGCTAGAGGAAGAGAGTTCCAGAGTTGACTTACGGTGTATATACATGAAAGACTGAGAATAACGGTTGATTCTTGCATCAGAGAGTTAGACAGTTTATTCCATCATTTGCCAGGGAATAGAGACTGATTTTGAATTTCGGTGTTATAAATACAAAAACTGGTTTTGGTTGCGATTTTTGGCGGTTTCTAGGGGTATTTGTCTGGAAAATTTGGGGGGATTTTGGCGGTTTTTGAGCCGAGTTTTGCGGGGAAACCTGACAACAATCTGGGAACCCTGCCTGCATCCCTCAGTCCACGCCTGTCTGCCTCACCTTCTTGGTGCACTTGTAACTGCGCTGTGATACAAGCCACTTGGCCTCCCACGTTATTTCCACATGGCCCCAGGACGTAAGCCAGCCTCACTGAAGGCTAATAATACAATCAGTAAGAACTCCAAAGTGACAAAACGATCATGAAAAGTTATGACCTTAGCGGAGAAAATTGTGTTATTGGACAAGCTAAGAAGTGGCAAGAGCTACGCCGCATGCAGTCGTGAGTATGGAGTGAACGAATCGACAGTGCGTTACATTAAGAAAAGTGAAAAAGAAATAAGACATGCAGTTGCTAGCTGTGCATCAACGTCAGCAAAGGTGTCACAACATGTTCGTGATAATGCCCTGATTAAAATGGAAAAGGCTCTGAACATATGTTTTGAAGCTTTGAACCGCCGACATATTCCTGTTGACACAAATTCGATCAGAGAAAAGGCCAAGGATTTGTACAATCATTTCAGTGATGGAGAGAGAGATGGGAAGCACACATTTATGGCTAGCAAAGGCTGGTTTGAGAACTTTAAGAAGAGATTCTCACTCCACAATCTCAGGATTACTGGCGATTCAGCCTCTGCTGATCATGTAGCAGCAGAAACGTATCCAGCAGAATTTGAAAAATTAGTGAAGGACAAAGGGTATCTGCCGGAACAAGTTTTCAATGCCGATGAGACTGGGCTGTGGTGGAAAAAAATGCCCAGCAGAACTTTTATATCTCAAGAGGAGAGACAGGCACCTGGGTTTAAAGCTCAGAAGGACAGAGTATCGCTGCTATTCTGTGGGAACGCAGCTGGTCATATGATCAAGCCTATGCTGCTATACAGGGCTAAAAAACCACGTGCACTTAAAGGGAAAGACTTAAATCAGCTGCCAGTGTTTTATTGTAGCAACAAGAAAGCGTTGATGACGGCAGTATTGTTCAGTGACTGGTTCCATAACTGTTTTGTTCCCGAGGTTGAAAGATACTTGAAGGCAAAGGGGATAGACTTTAAAGTGCTGCTGGTAATAGATAACTGCCCAAGTCACCCTGAATCAATTAAATTTGCACACCCTAACATCGAGGTAGTTTTTCTACCAAAGAACACCACATCACTCATTCAGCCACTTGATCAGGGCATCATTGCTGTTTTCAAGGCAAAATACATGGCACGAAGCTTTGCTATGATTAGACAAGGCATAGAAGAAGGAGATAACATCAAAATGTGGTGGAAGAAATTCAACATAGCCAACTGCATCATGTTAATTCAACAGTGCCATGAGGAACTCTCTGCTAGCTGCATCAACTCCTGTTGGAAGAAATTGTGGCCTTCAGTCGTGAATGACTTTGCAGGATTCCCGACTGTTGATGCTGAACTTGTAAGAATGGGTTTTCTGACCTGCAAGAAAAAGAAATTCGGGAGGAACTGCTGGGGAATGCAGGAGAAGAACTGACGACACAAGAATTGGAAGAACTGCTCAATGAAGAAGAGAAAGATGAAGAAGAAGAGGAATCTGGTAGAAATGAGTTACCACAGGCGTGGACACTAGAAAAACTTGGGGAAATCACTCGCAGTATGAGGCATACTATCTCCCTGCTAATGTCGTATGACCCATTACTGGACAGGGCATTAAAAGTGAAGAATGGGATGGAAGTTGTGTTTGCTCCTTACCATGAAATAATGAAGGAGATGAAACGTGAAAGAGAGCAACTTCCAATAACTATGTTTTTCTCAAAGAAAAACCAACGCAGCCCTGCATCTGCCCTGCCATCTACATCCGGCAACTCATCCTCTCCTGCCTCACCACGCATGGAGGACGAGTCAGCTGACGATCGCTCTCCTAACTCCCCTGCCTCGTCTGATGTCTCTGAGTGAAACTCTTCTGTAACTAAAGGTATGTAAAATGATAACAAACAGACATTAACTAAAAATATTACTGTACTTATAGACTTGAATTAAAGTTTTATGTGGTGCACACCTTGGGGGAAAAAAAAAAATATGTACAGTACGTGATACGGAGCAAAAAAGTCAGGTAACAAGTTTAATAATTTCAGCTTAACTTGTGGTGTAATGATTGAAAAATCATTTTGTCAGATTGTGAGTCTTTGAGTGGCGCAGGGGTTCCATTTTAGGGTAAAATACCCTAAACTAGGGTAATCAGACCCCTTCTAGGGTAGTGTTTAGGGTAATGCAGAACATAGGGTAATTGTAGGGTAATTTTCAGCCAAACTACAAACAAAAAAATTGTGCCACAGTCAGTTGAAAATTAAGAATATTACGCAAACCTATTATAGAAATAAACACAAAACTCTGAAGTTATCTATCTATCTATCTATCTATATATATATATATATATATATATATATATATATATATATATATATATACAATTGAAGTCAGTCTTGCCGACTATTTAGGGTAAAATAGAAGAATTAGGGTAAAACTGACTTGACTCTAGGGTAAGATGAGCGGAGCTCATGGAAGCCCCGGAGTGGCGTTGGTGGCTGGCAGCAAACAGTAAATAGCTGGCAGTGGTCGGGGGAGGTGCAACTGTGTGAGTTGAGGGACATGCGACCATGCGAGTGTTTGCTATCACCAGTTACTGCATCTTTTTATTTTGTACTGTTTTGTGAATAATTGTGTAGATAATTGTGTATTACAGTATGGTGTTTACGTTTTTCCTTTATAATGGAGTATGTACTTTCAATCTTGTAAGAAGGTATTTCGGGATGAGTATGGAGGTTTCGAGACAATTCGCTGTCAAGGCAAATCGCCGTCACAACAAAAACAAGACAATTCGCCTTCATTAATGAAGATGGCTATGGACGACGCTAGAATATAATTCAAAGGCGACTACAGCGAGGAAGAAACAAGTTAATTATTGACTAAAGGTGCAACTAATAAATAATATCCAGAGCCTACGCTATTGAACATAGACTTTGCTGGATCCCCCTGAAATATAGTTATTAAAGTTTCGATTAATTAATAATAAGTATATTTATAAAAAAATTGATTAATTAATAAGTATATTTATGAAAAATTTGATTAATTAATAATAAGTATATTTATAGAATGGCGGGGAATCGTCCATGTTGTGAAAGGGAATTGTCTGACGGCGAATTCTTTCGCAACTAGTATGGACATAGACTGTGTGATGGATAGCATGTTGGACACAAGTGCAAGATTCAATTGTTAATTGAGTATTCGCGTATTTGGCATTTCGTGGGGGTTACAAGAACGTAACTTTTTTTTTTTTTTTTTTTATGCGAGGAAGAAGGAACCAAAGGCCATGAGCCCGCAGTAACAGTTCCCTCCAAGAGAAAAACAAAATACAATATAGAGCCAAATTCAAGATCCAATCATTTTGAGATGCCTGGACACACTGCGTTTGAAAGACTGGAGATCATAGGCAGCAGGAAATACAGACAGAGGGAGACAGTTCCAGAGCTGACTAGTTGCATAAATGAAAGACTGGGAGTAACGGTTAACTCTTGCATTAGAGAGTTGGACAGAAAAGGGATGAGAGTTTGCTGCTAGACGGGTGCTACGCACCCGTCGTAGAGGTGGAGGAATGCAAGCAGACAGTTCAGAGGAGCAGTGATCATTAAAGTAGCGATAGAAAAGAGATAAAGATGCAACAGTGCGGCGAAGAGACAGAGGTTGAAGGGAGTCAGTAAGAGGAGGAGAGTTAATGAGATGAAAAGCCTTTGACTCCACCCTATTGAGAAGAGCTGTATGTGGGGAGCCTCCCCACACATGAGAGTTGTACTCCACACAGGGGCGGATAAAACCCATGTATAGAGTCAACAATTGTGCAGGGGTAAAGAAAGAGCGGAGTCGGCTTAGCAAACCCAATCTCTTGGAAGCAGATTTTACAAGAGATGTAATATGATCTTTCCAAGATAAGTTCCGAGTAAATGAAACCCCAAGCATGTTCAAGGATGATGCAGGATTAAGCTGAATATTATTAAACATTAGTGGGTATACCTGTGGAAGATTTTGTCGGGTTGATAGGTGTAAGAACTGAGTCTTAGATGCATTAAAGACAACCATATTATTTTTACCCCAGTCAGAGATACGAGCCAAATCAGACATTAGGTGTGCCACAGCCTCATCCCTTGCTTGTTGAAGTAACTGTTGAGATGGGCGTTGCAGGAACCGAATGGAAAGGTGAAGGGTGGAGTCGTCAGCGTATGAGTGGATAGGGTTAGATGTACAGCTTAGAAGATCATTGATGAATAAAAGGAAGAGAGTTGGTGATAGGACAGAGCCCTGAGGAACACCACTGTTGATAGATCTAGGAGAAGAACGATGGCCGTCTACAACAGCGGCTATAGAACGACCAGAAAGGAAGCTAGCGATGAAGGCACAGATAGAAGGATAGAAACCGTAGGAGGGCAGTTTGGAAATTAAAGATTTATGCCAGACTTGATCGAAAGCCTTTGAGATGTCAAGTGCAATGGCAAAGCTTTCGCCAAAGTCCCGAAAGGAGGATGACCAGGAGTCTGAAAGGTAGGTGAGAAGATCGCCAGTGGAGTGTCCCTGACGGAACCCATACTGACGATCGGAAAGAAGGTTGTGATAGGAAAGATGCCTTAAAATTTTTCTATTAAGAATTGACTCGAAAACTTTTGAAATACAGGACGTTAAAGCAATTGGACGATAGTTGGAGGGTTGGGAGTGGTCACCCTTCTTTGGGACTGGCTGAATGAGAGCAAACTTCCAGCAAGAAGGAAAGGTACAAGTTGACAGACAAAGGCGAAAGAGTTTGCCTAGGCAGGGTGTAAGCACAGAAGCACAGTTCTTGAGAACAACAGGAGGGACCCGATCAGGCCCATATGCCTTGTTAGTACTGAGGCCAGTGATGGCAGAAAATACATCAACTGAAGAAATTTTAATGTCAGCCATGAGGAAGTCAGAGGGGGGAAGTGATGGAGGAACAGCACCGGAATCGTCTAAGGTAGAATTGGAGGAGAAAGTCTGTGCGAAGAGATCTGCTTTATCAGTAGAAGAAATAGCTACAGAACCATCAGAGTAGAAAAGAGGAGGGAAGGATGATGAGGTAAAGTTGTTAGAAAGATTTTTGGCAAGATGCCAGAAGGAGCGGGAAGAATTCGAGTCGGAGAGTTGAGAGCATTTAGTATGGATGAAATTATTTTTGGTAGAGCGAAGAACAGACTTAGCACGATTCCGGGCAGAAACGTAAAGATGATGTGATTCAGGGGTGGGTTGGCTCCGGTACCTTTTGTTGGCCCTCTCCTTGTTGCGGACAGCATTAGAACAAGCGTGATTAAACCAAGGCTTTCTTGCATTAGTCAAAGGATATGAGAAAGGAATGTATGCTTCCATGCCCGAGAGAATAACCTCCGTAATGCGCAAGGCACACTCGGATGGCTCCCGGCCACGGAAGCAATAATCATTCCAGGGAAAATCAAAGAAGTACTGCCTGAGGGCCTCCCAGTCCGCGGCTCCAAAATGCCACAGACGACGTTTCACTGGAGGATCCACAGGCCGTACCAGAGTGATAGGACAGGTTAAGGTAATAAGGTTGTGATCGGAGGAGCCCAACGGAGAGAAAAGATTAACAGAGTAAGCAGAAGGATTAGTAGTGAGGAAGAGGTCAAGTATGTTGGAGCTCTCTCCAAGGCGGTCAGGGATACGGGTAGGGTGCTGTACAAGCTGCTCTAGGTCATTAAGGATAGAAAAGATGTAGGCTTGTTCACCAGGTGGATCCGTGAAAGGAGAGGAGAGCCAAAGGTGGTGGTGAACATTGAAATCTCCAAGAATGGAGATTTCAGAGAAAGGAGAAATGGATAGAATGTGTTCCATCGTAGAAGTAAGATAGTCGAAGAATTTTTGATAGTCAGTAGAATTAGGGGATAAGTAAACAGCACAGATATATTTAGTCAGAGAATGACAGGAAAGCCGAAGCCAGAGTGTGGAGAATTCAGAAGAATCAAGTTCAGGAACACGAGAGCAAGATAAGTCGTTGCGTATATATACACAACAGCCACCTTTGGCTTTGAAATGAGTATAGAGAAAGTAGGAGGATACAGAAAAGGGTTTGCTGTCAGTTGCCTCAGACAGCTGAGTCTCCGTTAGAAAAAGAAGGTGAGGTTTAGAGGAGGAGAGGTGGTGCTCAACAGAGCGAAAGTTAGAGGAAAGGCCACGAATGTTGCAGAAATGAAGAAGAAGAGAGTCAGACCGTGGTTCCAGGCACCTTGAGTCGTCACCGGGAGACGGGCAGATGGTGGGGGCATTTATGGTCCCCCCCCCTGGGGACTCCGAGGCTTGATAAGACGACGCCATTTTGGTAAATTTTGAATAGGAAGTGTAGTGTGTACTGTGCATGTAGTTTGGTGAAGATAGAGAAATTTGTACTGGAGAGCATGCTGGCCTACTCTCTGTGTAACTGAGACACTGAAAAAGTTCAGCAAAGGGGGATGGTCAGGAACTAGTCCTGAGGGCTGATGAAACGGGAGCTCCAGCATTCCCTGGCATCAGCTTTCCATCCACCTCGGGAGTACTGCCCTGCGGGATTACTGTACAAGTTGTCAGTACAGTAGTTCTAGTGATGACTCTGGTAGCGAAGAGGAGGAAAGTAGTGAGGCCAACCCCTGGGACTGCATTAAGGAATGAGCATTGAGACATGATATTCCTCATTCTGCACTCAGAGACCTACTTCGCATAAATCATGTATATTATGATTCAGGTATTCCCTTAGATCCTCGTACTCTTTGCAAAACTCCAGTGAATAAATCTGAACAAATTAAACAGGTTTGTGGGGGAACATACTTTCATTTTGGAGTGATTAATGCTCTGAAGGAGTATCTGGAGTCTTTAAATGAGGATGAAAGATGTGCAAAAGATACTGTTTACTTGAAAATAAACTGTGATGGAATCCCATTATTTAAAAGTTCTTCAAGACAGTTTTGACCCATTCTTGTTCAGTTTCCACAGAAAGAAACATGGAAGTTGCTTCAAAACCATTTCCCATTGGCATTTTTTGGGGAAACACTAAACCTAATGATGTGACTATCTGGAGGACTTCTTGTCAGAAATTCACATTTTAAAAGATGGTTATGAATACAGAGGAATAAAGTATTCAGTTATTATTCACTGCTTTGTGTGTGATGCTCCTGCATGCCAGTTCTTGAAATGTATTGTTTCTCATACAGGATATAATGGGTGTGAGAGATGTGTTCAAATTGGAAAAAATGATGGAGCTATGACATTTCCTGATAGTAATGCTCCAAAAAGAAGTGATGCAGACTTTACTTCCATGAATGATGCTGAGCATCATAAAGGTACAAGTCCACGTACATCTATTGACATTGGTCTGGTTACACAGTTTGTTTTAGATCCTGTGCACCTCATCTACCTTGGTGTGATGAGGAAATTGCTATATGTTTTTTTAAAAGGACCTCTTCCAACAAGAATTGGCTTAAATAACAGAAATCGTATATCATGTAAACTTGTGGAAATTTCAGCGTACATGCCCATGGAGTTCTCACGCAAACCAAGATCACTTAAAGATTTAGAAAGATTCAAAGCTACAGAATTCAGATCATTTTTGTTGTACACTGGGCCAATTTGTCTGCTAAAGGTTATTGATGATATATATGTACAAAAACTTTCTTTTATTCCATGTAAGTATTTTTTTGCTGTCACTCCCCAATGCTTCTGACAATGTCAAACTAGCAAGAAGAACACTGAATGCTTTTGTGCAACATTTTGAACAGTTGTATGGATCTAGGCATGTAGTTTACAATGTGCATAATCTGATACATTTAGCAGATGGTGTGGCCAAATATGGACAACTTGATCTGTTTTCTGCATTTCCTTTTGAAAACTATTTAGCATTATTAAAAAAAATGCTGAGAAAACCAAACTGCGAACTTAGTCAAGTTGTAAATAGAATATATGAAAAAAGGCACTAAGGATGCCTGAGCAAAGAAGAACATTCCCAACACTAAAAATGGAGCATAACAATGGCCCCCTGATGAATGACATGAGACACTCTAACTTCAATCAGTACAAAGTTCTTACCTTAGAAAAATTTAACATTAAGCTTGACAGAGGCAACAGAGGAATTATGGTAAACAACAGAGTGGGAGAAGTTGTAAATATTGTACGGAATAAAGAAAGCAAAAAAATTCATATACTTTATCAGTGTTACAAGCAGTACAATGATCTTTACACATATCCACTGAAATCAGGAAAACTTGGTATATATGAGATAGGTGGAAAAAGTGACACAGTGTTAGTATGTTCCTATAAGGAAATTCAGGAGAAATACATAATCCTCCCTCTTAGCAGCAAAACTTATGCTTTTCATCTCATCAACACTAATCTCCACTAATAAGAGCATAATTTTTTGTAATTTTACTGATGTAATCATACATATAATGTACTACCGGTATGTTCAGCAGCATTGTATCAGTAACAATGAATATAGTTGTTAATGAATTGTTATAGGTTCACTTGCAGTATTTTAAACTGAAATTTAGTTTTACATATGTAATGTTGTATGAAAATTATGCTCAGACTTGCCATGTGTCATCTGTAGCTCTGCCCAGTCAACCCAAATCTGAGTTGGTAGGTAGCTGAGAAAGGAAGAGTGGTAGTGTTCATTCATATATAAAACTGCATTCTCATTTTACTTTCACCTTTTCTTTTCTCCCATCTTTGTTTTTAGTCTTCCATAACAATTTCTTTTTTCATTGGAACTTCTTGTTTCACTTATCTGATGCTACTCCAGGTCTCAGGATGAGTCAGTATATGCCCAAATTTGCTATTGTTGTGTTTGAGCGGGAGGGTGGCGTGGCTGTCATGCCATGCAGTTGGCTGAACCAGTCTGAGACTCTTGGCTACTGGCCAACCTTTAAGGATCCGAGAAGCCTGCAAGCCTGACACAGCACAGTGGTCGCAGTTCCAAGTACGAGTGTTGTCAAAAGTGGGTAAGCACAAAAATATTGGTGTTATGTGTTTCTATATACCTGATCATATTTACTGAGAGGTACTGTATGAAATGAATTTTCTAAAAAAAATATTGGCGCAAATTTAACCCAAATTTTAGTGTGGCTTTTTAAAGTTCTTTCTTGTTATTGCAGCCTACATCAGTGGGTTGATGTGATGAAGTAAAAAAAATATTTACTGTTTATTATTTTATATATATATATATATATATATATATATATATATATATATTTTTTGTAGATACAATTTAAATATCCAGTAGCAAGAATATATTCTTTCAGGGCTTACATCATCCCAGCCTATTATTTTATTAAAAATTTTTAGTTACTCTGGGTAAGTACATAAAGGGCCATGCATTATGCTATGAAGCAAATATTCAAGACATGATTGAAAAAGCCTCATGTTAAGCTATTTTTTAACATTGTTTCTTTAATTTTTTTATGAAGCAAGAATTCATGGTAAAGATGAACAAGTTTCATTTTAAGCTTTTTTTTTTTTTTTCTTTTTTTTTTTTTTAATGTCAGATGATTACAGTGAAGCACGGAGGCTTTGTGAGAAGGCTGAAATCACCTCTGATCTTCATAGTGAAGAGGAATGTGGATGAGGAAAAAGAAAGTAAGAATCATGCATATTTTAACAGTAATACTGTAATTCTGTTGTGAAGGTTGGGGGAGGCCTTTTTCCTGCAGTGGGCTCATGGAGGTTGATGATGATAGCTGTTCCATGCCACAGTAATGTAAATGACATATTGCATATGAACATTAAATAATTATTAAAGTAGTTACTATCAGTGAAATTTAGGTATGCAGCTTTTCTACTGATAGCATTTTTATAGAAAAGATAGCCTTATTCATGAAAGTTACTTTCTGAAGGAGTATTTAAATCTTGTATTGTATGGAGCAGAGACTTTGAATGTGAAAATGAATGAAAGGAATAGATTGGATGTACTGGTATCTGAAATGTGATGCCTGAAAAGCATAGTGGGTGTCTTTAGATGGGATAGATTGAGGAATGAGAGATACAGCAGCGAATGGATGTAGTAAGAGAGATTTCTGAAAGGGTGAATAAGAGGGTGCTTAGTTGATATGGGCACATGGATGGATGGATGAGGAGAGCTTGACAACAAAAAGAGTATGGAAGGCAGAAGTGGATGAGGTGGGACTGAGAGGAAGGCCTAGAATGTGGTGCATGGAAGGGTAGGTAAGAGTACTGGGTGCATGTATGTAGAGCAGAGATAGTACAAATGGTAGGAATGAACATATAGAATATATAAAACTGTTCCCTCAGGATTCATTCGAAAAGGACATGGACTCCCCAGTCTTCTGACTCGTTTGAAGAGAATTCGGACTCCACTATGATCCTGTCTCAGCAGAGGAGACTGTTTGAACCTCCACAATTGGATGATATAGATGACCTACTAACTTCTGTATATCCCCTGAAAAGGATGAATGCCACAACTAAGAGACCGGACTCAGGTGTTGAACCTCAGAGGAGAAAAGGTAGTTCCAGCACATCCCTGACACACTCATCACTTGAGACATCTGCGGCATCAGTGGGTGAAGGTGTTGAACCTCAGAGGAAAAAGAGTAGTTCCAGCACTTCCCTGACTCATTCATCACTTGATACGTCTGCAGCATCAGTGGGTAAGTTTTTTTTTTTTTTTTTTCATGTCAGGTATTTATAATTTATTGACTTACTTTTAGTTGTTTTTGCATGAACTCATTATTCTGAAGCATAGAATTTAAGACAGGTTACTGCAGTTTGTAAAGAACAAGCTTACCAGAAGGAGGATATTTTAATAACATGATCTGGTGTTATTAGTAGCTAGTAATATTATTGAAATTATGTGTTGTATTAAACTACTATGCAGCTGTCATTTGTGGTTTTTAAATGTGTGATATTATACATTCATTCATTGCCAGGTAGGGCAGTGGATGTGGGGGTGGCCCTAACGAATGAGGGTGAGATTTGGAAGCTTCCGGTGTTGCTGTTTGCTGATGATACAGTATTGTTGAGTGAAGATGAATGGGAGTTGCAAGGTTTGGTGAATGAATTTGGGACAGTGTGTAGGAGGAGGAAGCTGAAAGTTAATGTAAACAAAAGTAAAGTTATGGTGTTTGAGAGGAATGAAGTCACAGAGTGTGCAGTGAGGTTGGATGGTGAGGATATGGAGAATGTGAGTGCATTCAAGTACTTGGGTAGTGTGATGAGTAAGGATGGAACTTTGGGGGATGAAGTGCGTGAAAGGGTACAGCAGGGAAGGAAGGTTGTAGGCATGCTGAAAGCAGTGATGAGAAATAGGGAAGTGAGTATGGAAGTTAAGAAGTCTCTGCATGATGGTATTGTGATCCCTACCCTGACGTATGGAAGCGAGGCGTGGACCTTGCAAGAGGGGAACAAGTCAAGAGTGAGAGCAGTGGAAATGAGTTACTTGAGAGGAGCATGTGGAGTGACATGGAGGGACAGGTTGACGAATGAAGAAGTGAAGGAACGTTGTGGGGTAGATGTGGATGTGGTTGAAAAGATTAGGAGAAATACACTGAGGTGGTTTGGACATGTGGAGAGGATGGAGAGTGAAAGACTGACTAAGAGGGTGTATGTGGGTGAGGTGGAGGGAGGGAGAGGGAGGGGTAGACCGAGGATGAGGTGGAGGGATGGAGTTGAGAGGTATATGAGGGAGGGGGGGTGAGTTGGGGGGAGGGGAGTCAAATGGTGGGTGACAGAGTGACTTGGAGGCGTTTTGTCTGCGGCCACCCTTTGCGGGATTAGGGCGTCGGGCTATAGATAGATAGATAGATAGATTCATTGCCAGACGCCATGTATCCCAAACGGGGTGGCCAAGGGCTTAGAGTTAATTGTTTTACAGGGAGGGGCACTAATCCTCTACCAACCCCACTTGACATGTAGGGAGAACGTTATGCCAACAGCATCTGGTGTTCCCAGGCGGTCACCCGTCCAAGTACTAACCAGACCCAACGTTGCTTAACATCACTTAATTTTTATACACCAAGAATACTGTATAAGTTCTAAGTTACCTTGAAAGAGAGGACAAGTGCTGGGTTCTACAGAGGTAGCTGACCATGTGAGGGACTCAAAGGGATGCGCTTACACATGCTGCTTGTTAAACAACAAACGCTAGGAAAATGTGCCTCTCTTGCAACATATAGACATACATATCTGCCATATGGCAGGGGCAGTTCAATATATCAATGCTGGGGTAAGAAAATGTTGCTCCTAATAATCCTGGAAGTACCATTAACTCCGTACTGCATGAGGTGGTGTGTGCACCCCTCTGATCTTGAGCATTTCTTCTCTTCTTAACTTAGTGTTCTGTGTGTGTATGTTTTTGTGTTGTGTGTCATATGGTAATTAAAGCACTCAAATTTCAGTGTTAAGAGAAGTGTACAACGAGCAAAAAAGAGTACTGCATGCTGTATCTAAGTGTCTTGCAACTGTTGAAGATCAAGGGAAAACACTGGAATCTATGCACCATTTACTCAAAAGCATGAAGAGAGAAAGTTACTGCATGCAACAGGGAGACAATGAGTTTTGCAATTTAAAAGGAATCATTCCCATTGAGTCAGTGGAAAAGTCTGATGAAGTTGATGAAAAACTAAATGCTGATGCAGCTTTCAAAGCCCTAATGGTACAGTTTCTATGTTTATAATTTGAAAATAATATACTCTCAGTATTTGGTACCGGTACTTGTTTTGTGTGGTTGATCTTATTACATAAGTACTATTGCTGAGTGATTTTATACAATTGGATTAAGATTTATAAAGAGTATGATCACAAACACTAACCAACATTTCCAGTTATTGAGGTTATTTAATCTATGTAAAGTAATCTTAGTTTTATAAAACTTAAGACCTATGTTGAAAAAATATACTTGGAAGTTAGCTACAGAATTTCTGAAAATATCTAAAGGTGAAAAATATATCCTGCAAATTTAAACTCTTATGACTCTTATGCTAGTAGTACAGCAACACTGAATATGTTTCTCATAAATACTTTAAAATTTGAATTGAACACACCATGTACATAACAAGATCAGACCATACAAATACATATGTAACATTTACTGATCATTTCTGTTGCCCTGCATTGACAGTATTAATATGCCGAAAGGTTTCTAACTAATAACCTGTGAGTACTCAACCTTCTGCTTCACATTTTAAAGTTCCTTCTTTTTCATAAGTTCTTGTTTTAATTTCTGTATTGTATAGAAAATACCGGTATATTGTTTAACCAAAGTACTTTTTTTTCCAGAAAAAAAAACAGTATGCTTGGTGGGACTAATATCAAGATGGCAACTAGATTCATTGTTGATGCAATGTTGACTAATGATGTACAAACTAAGTTTAACTGGGAAGGAACACTGGGCTGGAAGACAAAGACAAATGAAGTTAAGAGAGCCTTTAAGACTTCACACCTCTGCTCAGTCATTACAAGTAAGTGTTTGTATATAAATGTGAAGTACTGTATAACAATGCATGTCTTTTGCTTTTCATAATTGTAGTAAACCATCCCATAAAAACATTGAGAGGATTAGACATTTTTCTTTAAAAAATGGGTTTCAGTATTGGGTATGTCCAGCATTTTTCTGCACATTGGGACAAAGTCAGGCAATGTACCCTTTCAGAGCAAAATACTTTTGTGTTCTTACCTAATTGTTCTTACCTAATTGTATCTTTACAGGAATGAGTCAAGCTCGTACTGTCCCGTGTCTTAAACCATATTTATCGTACATATCCTTAAATTTATGAATTGTTTTTGCACACACTATTTCATTCGGTAGTGCATTCCATTGATCAATTGCTCTGTTTGGGAAACTGAATTTCCTTACGTCTTTATCACCTCTCTTCTTATGCAGTTTTTTGCAGTGTCCTCTTGCTGATGCTTCTCCATATGTTAAGTAATCATTTATGTCTATTTTCTCCTTCCCTGATATGCACTCTTTTCCTTCTCTCCTGTGTTGGTAGATTCAGTTTATTTAGTCTTTCTTCGTAGCTTAGGTCCCTTAAGCTTGGTATCCATCTTGTAGCGGCCCTTTGAACTTTTTCGATCTTGTCTATGTGCTTTTTGAGATGAGGACTCCAGACTACTGATGCATATTCCAGGGTTGGTCTAATGAATGATGTTATTATCCTTCTTAGCATGTCTTCATTTATGTATGTGAATGCTATTCTCATATTTGCAAGCAGTGTATACATGTTCCGTACCTTCTCGCTGATGTGGTCAGCCGGAGATAGTTTGTTATCGATAATCACACCTAGGTCTTTCTCTCTTTCTGATGTGTATAGGGTTTTATTTCCTAACTTATAATCCCAATCAGGTCTTTTTCCACTTTTACCAAACTTGATTACATGACACTTGTCCACATTGAATTCCATTTGCCATGTACTACTCCATTCATGAAGTTTATTTAATTCTTCTTGTAGCTCTTTACAAGAGTCTGTGTTAGTAATTCTCCTTTGTATTTTTGCATCATCTGCAAACATATTCAGATAGCTCTCATTTCCAGTGGTACTGTTTATATCATTTATATACACTAAAAACATGATTGGTGCCAGCACTGAACCCTGCGGTACTCCACTAGTCACTTCTTTCCATGATGATTAGTTTCCTCTTAGTACTGTTCTCATTTCTCTTTTTATGAGAAAGTCTTGCATCCAACAAAACAGTTTGCCTCGAATTCCTCCTTGATGGTACAGTTTCCATAAAAGTCTTTGGTGTGGTACTGTGTCAAAAGCTTTCTTGAAATCTAAATAGATACTGTCCACCCATCCTTCCCTTTCCTGTATTGTGTTTGTTACTCTGTCATAGTAGCTCAACAGATTCGTAGCACATGATTTTTCTTTTCTGAAACCAAACTGTCTTTCTGTTATCATACTGTGTTCTTCTAGATGATTTACCCAAGCTTTTCTTATAAGCTTTTCTAATACCTTGCTTACAACACTGGTCAGTGATACTGGTCGGTAGTTGAGTGGATTTTGTCTATTTCCTTTCTTGAATAAGGGGACAATATTTGCTTTTTTCCAAATATCAGGTAGTTTACCTTGACTCAAGGATTTCTTGAAAATTAAAAATAATGATTTACTTAACTCCTTTGCACATTCTCATAGTACCCAACATGAAATTTCATCAGGGCCACTTGCTTTTCCTCTGTCTAATCTACTTAATTCCTCCTATATTACTTTTTCTGCTATTTGTATATCTGGTAGTATGTGTGGACATGCATGTTCCACATAGTCCCTCTCAAAATTTTTTTCTTCTGTAAAAACTAATTGGAAATTCTTATTTAGTGTTTCACAAATATCTTTCTCTTGTGTATAAGTGATTCCCTCATCCGTAATTGATTGTATTATATCTTTTACTTTGGTTTTGCTTCTGATATAGCTGTAAAACAGCTTTGGTTGATCACTACTTTTATTTATTATATCCTCCTCAAACTGTTTTTGGGGTTCCCTCCTTATTCTTTCTTGCCTGTTTGTAATTATTGTACGCCCTTTCACTATTATGTCTTCTGTATCTATTCCACAACAAATCTCTTCTTTCTTTTGATTTTTTACATTCTGTATTGAACCATTTCTGTATTTTCTTATCTGCTTCTTTGTGCTGTGGGATGTACTTCTGGACTCCTATTTCATAAAATTCACAAAATTTTTTATATACAGCATTTAAATCTTGTCCTCTAAGCTCATTTTCCCAATCAACTTCTAAGAAATACTTCTTTAGGTCTTGATAATTTCCCTTTTTATAGTTTAGGCTCTTTTTGTAACTGTCATTGCTGTTTACTATGTCATATGCTATCCTGAAGTTATAATTTAGTACTGCATGATCGCTTTTGCTGAGTGGAGGGTGATATATTAAACTGTCAATATCATTTTCTTGCCTAGTAAATATTAGATCTAGCACTGAAGGTACATCAAGTCCTCTTTTTCTGGTGGTTTCCCTCACATGTTGCATTAGGAAGAACTCTTGTACGAGATCCAGAAGCTTTTGGTCCCAACAGCTTTCTTGGCTAATTATATCTAGAGTATTCCAATTTATATTTGTATTGAAATCCCCGGTTAGTATAATTCTTTCTGATTTCTCTTCCATTTTATGTAATAATGATCTTAAACTCTGAATTGTACTCTCTGCCAGGTCCTCATATTCGTCTCTTTCCCATGTGTTTGATCTGGGTGGCATGTACAAATTGGCTACAATTACTTTCCCTTCAGATGTGTTGATCTCTACTGCAATCAGTTCTACTTGTGATGGTATATCTAGTTTTATTTCATTGACTTTTAGATTTTTCTTAGTTAATATTATAATTCCTCCTCCTTTTTTTAAATTTCTGTCTCTTCTCCATATATTGTATTCCTCCAAGTTTAGTATGTCATTGGATATCCTTGGTGTTAATTTTGTTTCAGTTAGGCATATTATTTGTGGTTCATTTTCTCTGACATAATCATTTTTCTCTAGTAGTTTAGATACCATTCCATCCACATTTGAGTACATCAACTTTATCATCTTGTTTATATACTTGTCATGACATGCTTCATTACCTTCTTCCTTTTTATTCCATCCTGTTTGTGTGTACCACTTTCGTACCTGCAATCCTATTACTTTGTAAAAAAATGTGTTCTTCTCCTCTTCTGATCGTCTCTCATTTTTTGTTTTTGTTTCCTCCCTTTTCTCTTTCAGTAATTCCAGTTCCTCTTGTGTTATGCATCTTTTTATCCATACATTTTTGAACTCCTCTTTTTCCATAAGATTCTTTGCATTTTTTAGTATCTCTTCCACAGTGTTTACACTCTGGAAAGTCACCTTTAGAGGTCTTGTCTTGCTTTTCTCATATTTCCCCAACCTTTTGTGTTCCTCTATGTCTTTACTACAGATTTCCTCTGATACTTCTTTCAGTAAGCTCATTACATTTGCTATCTCCTTTTTGTCTCTTGTGATCTTGTTTTTTTACTTCTTCCTCTTCTGTACCAGTGATTACTATAGATTTGTTTATATCTACTGAATCTCTGACTAACTTTGGATTGTTTTGAATGATTCTTTTCACTTCCTTTTTAATGCTTCTTTCCTCCACCCTTGTTTCTAAGTCTTTCTTTACTTTCACCATTTCAGCATACGTGGTTTCCACATCATTTTTGTAGCTTTGCACAGCTTCATTCACCTGTGTTATCGTCTCCTCTATATCACTGCTCTGGTCAATAAGACTGCTTACTTGCCTAATTGTCTCTGTGTCATTTTTGAGCTCATCCATAACACTCTCGTGATTGACTACTGTACTTGCCATTTCACTCATTTTCTTCCTAAGTGTACTCAATTTCACCGTTAGTTCACTGATGGTTGTGTCTTTCTTATTGGCCTCTCTTCCTAGTTTTTCTATTTCTTCCTTTTGCAACGCCCATCTCAACAGTTACTTCAAGAAACAAGGGATGAGGCTATGGCACACCTAATGTCTGACTTGGCTCATATCTCTGACTGGGGTAAAAATAATATGGTTGTCTTTAATGCATCGAAGACTCAGTTCTTACACCTATCAACCCGACAAAATCTTCCACAGGTATACCCACTAATGTTTAATAATATTCAGATTAATCCTGCATCATCCTTGAACATGCTTGGGGTTTCATTTACTCGGGACTTATCTTGGAAAGATCATATTACATCTCTTGTAAAATCTGCTTCCAAGAGATTGGGTGTGCTAAGCCGACTCCGCTCTTTCTTTACCCCTGCACAATTGTTGACTCTATACAGGGGTTTTATCCGCCCCTGTGTGGAGTACAACTCTCATGTGTGGGGAGGCTCCCCACATACAGCTCTTCTCAATAGGGTGGAGTCAAAGGCTTTTCGTCTCATTAACTCTCCTCCTCTTACTGACTCCCTTCAACCTCTGTCTCTTCGCCGCACTGTTGCATCTTTATCTCTTTTCTATCGCTACTTTAATGGTCACTGCTCCTCTGAACTGTCTGCTTGCATTCCTCCACCTCTACGACGGGCGCGTAGCACCCGTCTCGCAGCAAACTCTCATCCCTTTTCTGTCCAACTCTTTAATGCAAGAGTTAACCGTTACTCCCAGTCTTTCATTTATGCAACAGGTCAGCTCTGGAACTGTCTCCCTCTGTCTGTATTTCCTCCTGCCTATGATCTCCAGTCTTTCAAACGTAGTGTGTCCAGGCATCTCAAAATGATCGGATCTTGAATTTGGCTCTCTATTGTATTTTGTTTTTCTCTTGGAGGGAACTGTTACTGCGGGCTCATGGCCTTTGGTTCCTTCTTCCTCGCATAAAAAAAAAAAAAAAAAAAAAAAGTGCATCTGCTTCTTTATTTCAGCAGTTTTATTTTTGAAAGCCATTTCTGGTTTGTTTACACGTTCAACCAGTCTCTTGTGAGTCTCCACTTCAACCAGTTCTTGGTAGAAATCATCATTTTGCTTTTTACCTTTATCCCTTTTCTTTTCCAAGTTTGGTTTACTAAAGTATGTATCCATTTTTCAGTACTAAAAGTGCAGAGCATGTACTTACAATCCCCGTGTTGTTGTAGTCGAAACAAACCTCAGATGACACAGCGTATTCTTTCGTCTTGGTTCACTTTCCTGTTTGAGCAAGTCTTGTTTAAACTTATTATTTTTTTCCTTTTAATAATTGTTTCGTTTCGTTTCGTTTTTAAAGGCTCCAACATGCTTGCATGTGTTGGCCTTGGTCACCTAATGGCGGCTTTCCACGCTGCACGATCCATTGCAGCCTCCCTGTTCAGTCCCTTAACCCTAAGGTCACACTTAATGACCTCGTCCCATACCCTTCATAACCCCACCTCCAATATTAACACTTCTTGCCTTCCTCACCCAATTAACATCCCCCATCCTCTCCACATGTCCAAACCACCTCAATCTACCTCTCCTCATCACAACACCAATACACTCCAGTCCCATCCTACCTCACAACTCTTCCATTGCAAACCCAGCCCCTCCAGGCCTTGGACGCAGGGACGCACTGCACATCCACCTAATCATTGTCATTTCTGTACGTCTGAGCCGGCGAATGTCTTCCTCCTTCACTGCCCAGGTCTCACTGCCATACAGCATTACACTCCTAACACATGCTGCATACAAAGACCCCTTAGCACGTAGGGAGAGCCCTCTCAATGTCAGGAGAGGCAAGAGCTCCCTGAACTTCTTCCAACCACTTCTCACCCTAGCCACAGAGCTAGCTCCAGCCCCACCTCCAGCACACAACATGTCTCCCAAATAACAAAACTCTTCCACACACTCAAGAGATTCACCAGCAAGTTCAATCCTTTCACGTCTGACGATCTCCACCTGCTCACCCCGGCACGCCGTACACATAAAATCAGCATTATCTCGCAGTCTGCCTCTGATACCACTACATCTCTTATGCACCCATTTATCACACACACCGCACAAGATGGAATTACTTCCCACACCCTTGTGGCAAACTGCACATGGCCACTTTCCCTAGTCTTTGACAGTACCGCCACCAACCCTAGATATCATCACTTTTGTTTTATCTGCATTTACCCTTAAACCCTTTTGCCCCATACCATCTCTCCACTTCCTAAACCTTTCCTCCGCCTCCCTTTCATTCTCTGCAGTCAACACCAAATCATCAGCATACAACAACTCCCACGGGAGTCCGTTTCTGAAGTCACGTGAAAGGGCTTCAGGTACCATGATAAACAACATGGGACTCAAGACTGACCCCCTGATGCACACCAACATTCACGGAAAACTCATCACTCAAATCTCCATTCACTCTTACCTGGGTGTGAGCACCCACATACATGGCCATAACCACCCTAACCAGCCACTCCTCCAAGCGAAGCTTTCTCATTGCCCACTTCACCACCTCTCTAGGGACTCCATCAAAGGCCTTTTCCAAATCAACAAAAACAAAATAAAGATCCCTTCTCCTACCAATATATTTTTCCTGAAGCTGTTGAATAATGAATATGGCATCAGTGGTCCCCCTACCTGGCATAAACCCAAACTGCATCTCATCAATATTCACTCTTTCTCTAATCATACCTTCTAAAACTCTCTCCATTACCTTCATTATCTGATCTAAAAGCTTTATACCTCTATAATTTCCTCTTTCCAGGGCATCACCCTTCCCTTTATACACATTTACAATTACACTCTTCAGCCAATCATCTGGGACAACACACTCATAAACAATCCTCTTTATCAGGTCAGTGACTAAACTCACCCCTATATCGCCTGAGGCCTTCAACATTTCAGCAGTCAACCCAGACACACCTGCTGCCTTCCCCACCCTCATCCTGCCTATTGCCTCACTCACAGTAGCAGTATCAATCAAAGGCCAAGGGCCAGACACTGGATCTGCTGGCTCCAAACCTTCCCTGTCCCAGTCAAACTCCTCATTCAACAACCGGTTATAATGCTCTCTCCATGCATCTTTAATATCCTCACTGTTCATCACTACCCTTCCATCATCATTCTTCACACACTGCTCACCTATGATATCCCGATTATCCCTCTTCACCTGACCTGCCACCCTAAATATATTTTTCCTTTCCCCATGATTTAGGTTATCAAGTAATTGTCTCTGTGACTCAGACTTTGCCCTGCATACCTCTCTCCTAGCCCTATGCTTGGCAGCCAAATATTCCTCTTTGCTACCACCCTTCTTCCACTCCCGGAAAAGCCTTCTTTTCTCCTTAATTGCAGCTTCTACACCCTCATCCCACCACCAAGTTACTTTATGTCTTGGTGGTCCTCTTGTCCAGCCGCATGTTACATCAGTAACTCTCAAGAAATTGTTCTTGAGGGCTCTGTACTGTTCATTAACGCCTCTGTCTACAGCTCCCTGTTCAGCCACCACTCTCCTCAACTCGCTATAGAAGGCATCCCTTACTACTTGGTTTTTCAGCTTCCATATTTTCCTCCTAGGTTCATAAGTCCTCTTTTTCATCACTTGTTCTTTAAGCACAATATCACAAATCAATAGTTTGTGCTGCTGCACACACTCCTCACTTCCTATAACTTTAACATCCCTCACTAACCTCCTATCGGCCCTCCTAACCAGAAAATAATCTATCTGACTGCTATTTCCCCCAGACTCATACGTAATTAAACTACTGTCTCATTTCCTAAAATATGTGTTGCACACAATCATGTCCGTTGCCTCCCCAAACTTGAGTATCCTTTCCCCTTCTGCATTCCTTAGACCATATGCACATCCCCCATGCACTCCTTCATAACCTTGTGCTGCTACACTTACATGACCATTTAAGTCCCCTCCCAAAATCACTATCTCATCATCCTGCATACCACCCACTACACGTATTAAATCGTCCCAAAATCTATCTTTCTCTGATTCATCCAATCCTGCCTGTGGAGCATATGCCGATATAATCACAGCTATCTTTCTTCCCAACAGAATTTTCACTACCAATATCCTATCGCTTACTCTCAAAACATTCATAACATATTCCACCCATTTCTCCACAACCATCACACCGACACCTCCATATCCGTCTGTCCCCCCCTGCCAAAACAACTTATAGCAACAGTCCTTCCCAACAATCTTTCTGGCTGATCCACCCCTGTACCGGACTTCCTGCAAACACGCCACATCCACCCACCTCCTACTGAATGCCTCAACGACTTCCCCTGCTCTTCCCCTCAAACTTCCCACATTCCATGAACCCACCCTCATCCCCATGGGTGATTTACTGTCCTCAGGCTTGCTTTGAAACCTTTTTTGTTTTGTCATCTTCAGTATTAATAAATGGGGACAGACACAGCACAGGTCCCACTCACTGCACAATCCCAGGTCCAGGCAGTCATTTAGTATAACCTGGTACAGAGCTTGACTCATACAAAGATACTAATTTAGGTAATGCCACTGGCCATGTTGGTTCGGTACGGAGCGCCGATGTTGCACGTCCGCCTCGATTGAATCCCTGTGTGTGTGTGTGTGTGTGTGTGTGTGTGTGTGTGTGTGTGTGTGTGTGCATCATGAATGGGCTATCCTTCCTGTAAGGGGGATTTTGGCTGGGGTATGTGGATAGATAGAGTTAAATGGCTGTGCTTTAGACATCAACAGTGATAACTGAAGTGATAATTTTCTATCTATCTATCTATTGCCAGACGCCTCAATCCCGTTTGGGGTGGCCACAAACAAATCGCTTCCAAGTCGCCCTGCTCCCAACTCACACACCCCTCTCTCTTATACCTCTCCACCCCATCCCTCCATCTCATCCTTGGCCTCCCCCTCCCTCTTCCCCCCTCCACCTCACTCACATACACTCTCTTCGTCAGTCTTTCACCCTCCATCCTCTCCACGTGGCCAAACCACCTCAGTGTGTTCCTCATAACGCTTCCCATCACATCCACATCAACACCACAATGCTCCTTTATATCCTCATTCATCAGCCTGTCTCTCCACGTGACTCCACAGGCTCCTCTTAAATAACTCATTTCCACTGCTCTCACTCTTGACTTGTGTCCTTCCAACAATGTCCAAGCTTCACTTCTGTACGTTAGAGTTGGTATCACAATACTGTCATGTAGTAACTTTTTCACTTCCATGCTCACTTCCCTGTTTCTTATCACTGCTTTCAAAGAACCAGCAACCTTTCTTCCCTGCTGTACCCTTTCAAGCACTTCACCCTCCAAACCTCCATCCTTACTCATCACACTACCCAAGTACTTAAACGTACTCACATTTTCCAATTCCTCACCATCCAACCTCGCTGTACATTCACTAACTTCACCTCTCTCAAAGACCATCACTTTACTCTTCCCTACATTCACCTTTAGATTCCGTTTCTTACACACTCTCTCAAACTCATCCACCAAGCCTTGCAGCTCCCCTTCGTCTTCACTCAACAACACAGTGTCATCTGCAAACAACAGTACAGGGAGTTTCCAAACACTATCCTCTCTCACCATGGCCACTCCAACATCCACTACCCTACCTTGTAGGGTGTTTACAGGTGTGCTACTCTGCAAAGCACACTTATCAACAAACGAGGAAGAGATTGGGAGAACTCTCAGAAACTACCTGCGGAATGCTGGAGACAGAAGTGGAGGACGTTTACGGTGCCTGAAACTTACTGTGAACGAAGAACTTCCTACACCAGACTGAGCTCTACCATCATCTCCTTTTATTTTTTTTTATTTTTTCCTCCCTGAATACAGGTTTTGGTTTGCATTTTATAATGCAATTTAATTTGTAATTATTTGGAAGTTTAACATTTTGCACATGAAACATGCTTCAACAAAACTTGCTCAAACCTTTTTGGGGTTCAAAACAGCCAATATGAGTTCACCCTGTGCATTTATGTACCATGGCAGCCAAGTCTGTGCAGTCTTGTTCATTCCAGGTATAAAATTCACTGGTGTATCATAATCTTTGTAAAGGATTTTTTTTTTCTGCTTAACCCCTACACCGCGGGCTTGTTTACCAATAACTTGCGTGTGCCGCGGGGTTATTTGGGCTCCGACAGACTCTCAAAAAATATTTGCCAAAAATCAGTTATTAGTCCTAGAATAATAAAATTACATATGCTTATGGCACATACCTTCAGCTTTCTCCTGGAATGATTGTTGAGCCTTCGACGGTTACCGTAGGACTTGTGGAGACCTCTGAAGTAGGGTAACGAAGTCTCCACTTTACACTTCCCGACAACCCGTAATATGATTACCACAGCCAGATACAAACACTATAAACACTATTCTACAATTTTCAAGTAGTTTGGGATCCATACTAAAAAAAAAAACACTGTGAAAGCAATGGAAATTACGAGCGAGTCTGATCGTCGCACTGGCACTAGTTAAGCTCATGGTAGTCTGTCATTTATTATTCATAAAACCCCTCACACTTTATATTTCTGTTACTATATAACACTTATATATATCTACAGTCTTTATCCATAAGTTTCCCTCAGTAGTATTAGTTTATTGTCACTGTAGGGATTCAATTTCTTTCAGTAAAATACGTAGCATTCACTTTCTCGTCCTGTATACTGGCGTTGAGAGTGAATGTCACTTTCATCTTCACTCTCATAACTCATAGCATTCAGACATGCTAGAGTGAAACTTTCACTTTCATTACTCCTAGGGTATATACTCGTATTCTTATAATACTACTCATTTACATTTCTATTTACGTTCTCTATTTTATTTACGTTATTTACATTTCTATTTTACAGTATTTACACTGTGTTGTGCACTGTCACTTGAAATAACTTATAAAACTATTTTCCATTGTTCACGTATATTTACATTCATTACTTTCACTTGCTGTTTACACATTATTTACACATTATTTACAATTCCACTTGCACTGTTTTACTCAATAGAAAGATCGTAGTCACTCTTTTATCAATTGTCAGCCCTTTACCTCTTTCCACACGAGGTTTAGTAGGGGGTAAAGGTCACAGAGCCATTTGCATGGGGGTGAAAAAAAGGCCTTGAAGTCAGCAAGATGAAACATACGTCCTCTCACTTCGGAAGATGACACTACACTGCTAACGCAGGGGCCAGGCCAGGCAGCCAAGAGGCCTGCTTTAGGGGTTATTCAGAGTTACCAATATTACTTCTTGAAACAGCTAAGTCTAGCACTGATATGATTGGCAGGAAATCTAGAGAATACATTATAAATTTGGTAGTTCCAGGTGAATGTAAATATCATTTAGGCTTCTCCCTTCCCTTCTTACATGTATATTTATTACGAAAATAGATTATAGGCCTACTTAGGAGATATATAATCAGAGCTACCAATGTTAAATCTTGAAACAGCTTTGTGTAGCACTGATATGATTGGCAGGAAATCTAGACAATACATTATAGATTAGGTAGTTCCAGGTGAATGTAAATATCACTTAGGCTTCTCCCTTCTCTCCTTACATGTATATTTATTACGAAAATAGATTATACGGCATATTTCAAGGGGAAAAAAACAGCGAAAATTAGCGAACGAGTGCACGTGAGGTGTTGTCAGGTGATAATTAGCCAATTCCAGGTGTATGGCACTCTCACTTACCTGATTTCTTTCTTGTATATATTATTTGGTATAAGAATACGACATAGGGCTTATTTCAATGGATGAAATCAGTGAAAAATTCCAGGGAAGATTTACTTAGCGTAGCATGGCCGGGCAGGCGAGAGGATAGGGTAATGGGGGGGGGGGTGGGGGGGGGAGTCAAGAACGGGGAGAAATGGCTAAATTGTCAACAATGGATGGGAGTACAGATGAGATTAGGAGTGCTGACTAGTGTTGGACATTGTCAGTACTGATAGATGATACAAGCCCCGACTTGAAAGCCCGGGTGAATTCAAAATAACACAGAATCACAAAAGCGACGCCCCGCGGTATGATCCCTTGCTCCCAAGCGTCACGAAAGTGACGCCCCGCGGTTAAGGGGTTAAGCACCTGTTCACATAAAACAATTTGAAATTGTGTTTTTTCACAAGAAATATATTTTTCTTTTACTAAGCAAAAAGTAATTCATATACCTGTATATCAGAAGCAATTAAATGTGTCTAAAGGTAGGGAAAGCCTCTTTATCAATCTCTGTTTTATTTTTTCTACGTATATTTTGCTTATGATGTGATGTTTTATTTTTGGAATAAATTTTGTGCAACTACATACAATTGTTCATCTCATTTTTTTCTATAGTCTTTGACAAAAATCTTCAAATATGGCTAAGAATTTGTTGAAAATTTAATTATTATTATGTGTTTCCCACCACAGAAGCACAGAACTCCTGTAATATCCACAAGTCAGGTGAATGTCAAGACAAAGCCAAGGGTCAAGATTTGTCCATGACTATACATACTTAGCTTATATCCTTTGCTCATGTCATTCTAGACCAGTATACAGTAGTATCTTGTATAAGGAATGCTGAATATGTATAAGTGTGGACAAAAGTTTCCACCCATGGCAACACTTATAGATGAGACCACTCACCCAGCAGTGTCACACAGGGAGATTTGTGGCCTTGTTTAGGTGTTGCTGACAGTGAAAAGAAACTTTGTCCACGTGTACAAACTTTTGATTTAAATGGTAATCTAATGATATTGTCTAATGACATTTTGATTTACATGGCCTTTATGTATAATCAGTATTCTGTGCACAAGATGCCAAAATATACATAGGTATCAGTCGTATATGGAGGAGAAAAGAGGTGTACTGTGAAAAAAATAATTTTTAGCTCCACTCAGCAGCTGATACCAGGGCAGTGAAAAGCATGTGAGAGATTGAAAAGTTTCTCCCCTGCCTACAGACACCCACAATCAGTGTAGTCAACTGTCTCTTGCTGGACTAAACTAGGAGTTGTGAGCAGTGTCTGAAGCCGTCACTGGTGGAAGTAAGAGATGGGGAAGGGGATGCTTCAGCTGATGCTCACTACTCGGTATAAGGAATCCAGCAAGAGACTGTTGACAACACTGACTGTCTGGCTGTAGGTGGGCAAGAGAGGAACTAATGTCTCTCTCGCTTACTCTTCCCAGCTCCTGATATCAGGTGCTGAGTGGCGTTACCAATTATTGCGCAGTACTCCAAAAAAATCCAATGTTAATGTTTTATACTGGCTTCACGATGCTGGATATGTATCGGAGTATGGATGCACGTCATAAGAATGATGTTGGTCCGATATCAGGCTCGAAACATATAACTATTTTCCATTACAGACATGATAGTGGCCTGTTATATATAATGGGTATATGTTGGTTTTAAGTAATCAACCCAGTAGCAGTTCTAAGTATAATACTTTTTTCCATTATAGATACGATGTTGGTCCGTTATACATGCTGGATAGATAATGGTGTTACATAATCAGCCCAGTATGATCCTGATTGTTAGCCATTACTGGCCGAGGGTGCATCCGGATAACTTTTATTTACCGGCCCGATAAATTGTGATGTAACGGCCCAATATTCAATAATGGCCCAATGTCGGAAATTCAATAATGGCCCGATGTTTGTCTGCATGTTCAGTGTTTGCTGGGTAGCTACTTTCACATCCACAAAAATTTCCTAGTCATACTCCACTTCTGTAATCATTAACATAGCCAGATTTGCACCATCCTGGTGGTGTTCATCACTTTTTTTTTTTCTCTCTCTTGTTTCCACATTCATGTTTGCAATAGTAAAACGATACAGAAAACGGCGATCATTTGTCCGCACTCATGTAGCGATAATTGCTTTTATTTTTTCTTGTTTGGATAGAATTACTATGTGGTAGGTGGGGGTGCTCACCATCCACTCATTTGATGTAGTGCTGCTCTTGGGTGTCTGCCCTTTCCTCCATCCTTCTTTCCATCCATCCTCTTCTGTCTTTCTTTCCTTCATTCTTTCCTCTTTCTTCTGCCTGCGGGCGACTTTGCACTCCCTCCTGTGTCTTTCCTTCTTTCATTCTCTCCTCTTCCTTCAGCCTGTGGGTGACTCTACACTGAATGACAAGCCAAATGGTTTCCTGGACACCAGGAAATCATTTACTACGCTGGGCGGTAACCATATAACCAAATTTTGGCTCGTGGTGGTTTAGTGGGTAATAAAGGTGCTCCAATTGGATTGACCTGGTGAAGGTTTATATACAAGGGGTGGTTGGGGTTTATTGCTCATGTAATGCCACTCAGAGATGAGTGAGGTTGGTCACTCTCATCTTAAATGCCAGGATCAACCTGCCTAGCCCCGGGCTCCTACGCTCCTCATGGGGCAACGTAAGATTAGATGATGGATGGATGGATAGAATTACTCATGTGACATCCTTTTGGAGAATTTCATTGCTCTTGCTATTGCTCCTCTGATTGCTGTTAACTGAATATATTTCCATGTGACCATTGCTGTTAACCCAAAGATGAATAGCACCATCATGTGCCTTAACCACAGGGTGGATAGTACCATCATGTGCTATAACCACAGGGTGAATAGTACCATCAAATCCCTTAACCACAGGGTGGATAGTATCATCATGTCCCTTAACCACAGTGTGGATAGTACCATCATGTGCCATAATCACAGGGTGGATAGTATCATCATGTGCCTTAACCACAGGGTGGATAGTACCATCATGTCCCTTAACCACAGGGTGGATAGTATCATCATGTGCCTTGACCACAGGGTGGATAGTACCATCATGTGCCATAATCACAGGGTGGATAGTACCATCATGTGCCTTAACCACGGGGTGGATAGTACCATCATGTGCCTTAACCACGGGGTGGATAGTACCATCATGTCCCTTAACCACAGGGTGGATAGTACCATCATGTGCCATAACCACAGGGTGGATAGTATCATCATGTCCCTTAACCACAGGGTGGATACCACCGTCTCATTTGTCTTGCTTTTGGCCACTGCTACCCTGGGACAGTTTTCTAGACTTCCCTCCATCTCCTGGCCTGTGAACACTTCAGGAATGTCTTTGGGTGGGTATGGATGCAGGAACATTGCTTCAGCCCTGTGATGGACTAACAGCTTTTGACATCCCTCCCTGATTCTTACAGCAGAGACCCTTCCCACCTTTGTTGGATAGACCCTAAGCTTGGTCCACCTGCCTTCAGATTGGCAGTCCATTATTTTATCAGGATTTATTTTACCCTGTTGCGGGCCAACATATTAATACTGTCGTAGGACACAGACGGTCGACCCATCCCACTTCATCCTGGCGTTATCATCTCTGTCCTGATAATTGACATCTTCGATGAGGCCCACGTAAAAAGGGGCAAATTACTTTTTGCGGGGCTGTAGGCTAAACCAGATGTTGGGGCTCCTACCTAGGGACAGGGGCCCTGTCATGAGATCTTGTCTGATGCCAGTCACAGTAATTTTCATCATTGACCAGTTTGTTTAAATTTTTATTAATTTTTTCAAAAATGTGGGCCCCTTCAATGGTGGTGATCTTGGCTGTAAGCTGTTCAACCTAGTGATTAATCTATCCCTGCAAGTAATCTCTTGATTAGCCATAATTAGCTGGCACCAAGCCATTGTGAATAACTGTCCTGTCTTAACATGGGCACTGTCTTTTAAATCACAGTCAGTATCCTTATTTGTGATTCCATCCCACTGTGAATGACTGTCCCATCATAGTATGGGCACAGCACATCCAGTGTCATAGTAGATCACACTCCAAAAACCTACTGCTGGCATCAGGCCAATAGAAATGATCATTACATCCAATCTCAAACACAAGATGGTTGACTGGTTGTACTTCAGATTCCCGGGTCCTTTTCTTCACAGCCACTAAATCTTTATCACATCTTGCACTTCTGCCGAGTTAAATCGCACCCTCTGATTATAAGCTGCTGTTAAGGAGAAACGAAGCCTTTCCAGGAATGGAAGAAGGGTGTAACAGAGAGGAATACTTGGCTACCAACAGTAGGGCTAGAAAAGAGGTATAGAAGGCGATGTCACAGAGACTTTTACCTGATAAACTTAATCGTGTGGAAAGGAAGAATATGATATTTAAGGTGGCAAACCAGATGAAGAGGGAGAATGGGGATATCTTAGGAGTGCAGTGTGTGAAGAATGATGAAGGAAGGGTAGTGGTGAACAGTAAGGATATTCAAGGTGCATGGAGAAAGCATTTCAGCAAGTTGTTGACTGAGGAGTTTGACTGGGAAAGGGAAGGTTTGAAGCCTGCAGATCCACTGTTTGGCCCTTGGCGAGTGATTCTAAGTCTACTAATACCAAGTCGGATCACTTCCACCTAAAATGGGTCCAAGCTGGTGCAGGGGGCGGAGCATCTGAGTGACGTCAGCTTGCATGAAATGCAAGTGCAGTTGACGCCTGACAGTGGTGGTGAGTGGATGTATGCTGCACTCTCCAGATCATGACATTTTCAGTCCGAAGTGAGGGAAGGGACTGAAATGTGTGAGGGAAGGTATGAGGTGTGACGGAAGGCATACGGGTGTGAGGGAACCTACTGCCATGTCATAGTTAAACGAGTCCGCACTTCTTCCCCTTCTTCGTTTTCCCATATTAGAAATGTTTAATTTGAGTCTGCCCTTTTATACATTTCATCTTACTTAAGTCAACTGACGTCACACACAAGCCATGCCTCCCTGAGCCCTGAGGGAAAGTGAACAGACTTGGTATTAGTAGACTTAGCATTGATTGACACTGCAACTGTGAGTGGTGCAATAGGCAGGATACCGGTGGGGAAGGCAGCAGGTGTGTCTGGGTTGAGTCCTGAAATGTTGAAAGCCTCCACAGATATAGGAGTGAGCTTAGTCACTGACCTGATAAGTACGATTACAGATGAATGTGTTGTCCCAAATGATTGGCTGATGAGTGTACAGTATTTGTAAATGTGTACATGGGGAAGGGTGATGCCCTGGAAAAAGGAAACTACAGAGGCAAAAAACTTTTAGCCCAGATAATGAAGGTAATGGAGAGTTCTAGAAGATATGATTAGAGAAAAAGTGAATATTGATGAGATGCAGTTTGGGTTTATGCCAGACAAAGGGACCACAGGTGCCACAGTCATTGTTCAAAAGCTTCAGGAAAAATGTGTGGGAAAGAAAAGGGAACTGTACAGTACTTTGTTTTTGTTGATTTGGAAAAGGCCTTTGACAGAGTCCCTGGAGGGGTGGTGAAGTGGGCAATGAGAAAGCTTGGGAACGAGAAGTGGCTGGTTAGGGTGGTTATGGCCATGTATGTGGGAGCTCGTGCCCTGGTAAAGGCAAGCGGAGATTTGACTAATGAGTTTCCTGGGAATGTTGGTCAGTGCCATGGGTCAGTTTTGAGCCCCTTGTTGTTTATCATGATACTTGGAGCCCTCTCAAGTGACTTTAGAAATGGACTCTTGTGGGAGATGTTGTATGCTGATAATTTGGTGTTGAGTACAGAGAATGAAAGGGAGGCGGAGGAAAGATTTAGGAAGTGGAGAGATGGTATGGGGCACAAGGGCTTAAGAGTAAAAGCATACAAGAAAAATTATGGTATCTAGGGCTGGTGGTGGTACTATCAACGAAGGAGAGTGGGCAAGTGTGTTTTGCCCCAAAGGCACTGGAAGAATTCCATCTTATGCAATGTTTGTAATAAGCGGGTGTGTAAGTGATGTAGTGGTATGAGAGGTAGACTGCCAGATAAAGTTGACTTCATGTGTGCGGTGTGTCGGGGAGAGCAGATAGAGATTGTCAGGTGTGAAAGGATTGAACTTGCTGGTAAGTCTCTTGAGTGTGCATAAGAGTTTTGTTATTTGGGAGACATATTATGTGCTGGAGATAGGGCTGGGGTGAGGAGTGGTTGGAATAAGTTCAGGGAACTGTTGCCTCTTCTGACATTGAGAGAGTTCTTCCTCTGTACAAGGGGATCTTTGTATACAGCATGTATAAGGAGTAATGCTTTATGATAGTGATACCTGGGCATTGAAGGAAGAGGATATTCGCAGGTTCAGACATACAGAAATGACGATGATTAGGTGGCTGTGCAGTGCATCCCTGATTGTGAGACCTTGGGGGGGGCTAGGTTTATGATGAAAGGGTTGAGGGGTAGGATGGGACTGGAGCGTATTGGTGTTCAGATGACGAGAGGTAGTTTGAGATGGTTTGGGTATGTAGAGAGGATGGTTGATGATAATTGGGAGCAGAAAGTGAGAAGTGTTAATGTTGGGGGTAGCGTTGCGAAAGGTAGACTGAAAAAAACCTGAGACGAGGTCAGACTGTGACCTCAGGTATAACGGACTGAATAGGGAAGATGCCAGAGATTGAGCAGCAAGTAGAGCCGCCATTAGGTGGCCAAAGACCAATGCATGCAAGCACATTGAAGCCTTGAAAAATGAAAGAAAATGAATTATAATGCATTTATTTGATATAAGCTGTTCCTATTATACCGCATATCTCCTATTGCATGGTAATTTGGATGAAATAATACACTGTGCCAGTGAAAGATGTGCACTACAAACATATAATGTACTAATGCTATTAATGGTGACATCTCTTACTTGGGTTTTGCAATACATGACATTAGTGATCTAAGCACCAAGCTACTGCTCTAGCTTACAGTTAATGTGCCCCCTCCCCATCCCCAGACAAATATAAAGGAAAACTTTCAGCAAAAGTTCTGTAAACATTGTGTTCCATTAGACCTGCCCCAGTAAACTGAAAACACTTAAAAAGCACTCTCACCATAAGGTGGAGCACTTACCATGTACTTAGGCACCATTATCCCATAATAAAATATCATAAAAAAAGGTATATTTCTGCCCCAAATTAGCAACAATACAACATCATCATCATCATCCAGACCCCCTTTCCAACCCTAAGGCAGGGTGAAGAGTAGCAATGTCCAGAGAGCCCAAGTTTGCCCACTCCAATGGGCCACACATCCAGTCACTCATCATTTAAGCCCCCTGAATCCTGGCTCTATCTGATAAGCCAAGAACATTCACCACTTTCTGTAGCTTCAAATAAACATCTGATAGAGTCATATAAAATATTTTTGTGTACAGATGTTTTTGCAGGACACAGTGCACCTTGATGTCAAGTTTATTGTGTACTAAATGAATGCCCTGTACTGCTATACAATTATCAAGATGAACAACGCTCTCCTAATAATGCACCCTTGATATAACCAATTGGTACCAGACCCTTGATGTTAAAGTCAAAAGTTTGTTAAAGCCGAACACCGTGCTGTTCAGGAATTTCCCAGGTGTTGTAGCTTTAACTGAACAAAGATTGTCAAATATAAAGTGTTGTTTGGCCATACTCTCACACACAGTAACATGCAGCATGGGGGTCTAAATGGCTTTTTTTTTTTTTTAATGAATGCTCTGTTTACTATCTTACATGTTTATTCTTACCTTTCAGGAAGTAACTGCCCTGCAAATAAAGACAGCAAGTAGCCTTTGGATAAATCTATGTACATTAGTCTTTCAGTACTTACAAGGAAAGTGTGGGTAAATAAAATTCGCTGTACATTAACGGTTATATTATAGTAAATACTACGCATTAGAGAAGAGCAAAGCAAACAGTACAGAACAGCTGCATTAAAAAAAAAAAAAAAAAAATGCATTCCACCACTGGCAGAGATAGTCATTGATAACCACCACAATCCTGCACTATACTGTACACTGCCTATACACTATTGTACATTTTGTTCGGTTATTACAGGGATGGTATGGGTAGAAAAAAGTCACTGTGCATTAACTGTTACATTACAGTTAATACTGCACCATATATCAGAGAATGGCAATGCAAACAGTACAGAACAGATGCATGTACATTAAACATGTGTATAATGTACACATACTCTGTGTGTGTGTGTGTGTGTGTGTGTGTGTGTGTGTGTGTGTATGTGTGTGCACGCGTGTTGAGACGCCACACTAGTCAGTGTTTCCTGCGCGTACATTCGTTTACCAAACGAAACTCGTTATATGAACATAATGTTCAACCGGCTCAAGGCAGTCGTTAAAACCTAAATTCATTAAAAGAGGGTTCAGTATATCGAGGGCTTACTATATCTAGAGTTTCACATTACTTTATCACTGATGTCTTGGCTCAGTAGATCATATAACATGCAGAACGTGGGGTACCTGCCTCAAGTACCAATATTAGCTAAAGGGGCACTACAGTCCAAAGGACTCACTTTTTTTTTTTTTTTTTTTTTTCTACAACCTACTTTTTAAAAATTTTACATTACTTTGGCAATCTAGCAGAAGAGATCAAATATGTCCTCTCCTTCACTTGTTAGAGAATGGCACCATGCCTGGTTAAAGCCTGAGTTATTATACACGCTTTGCAACATTTATCAAAACAAATTGTTTTCACACATGAATGAAATGTCAGGTCTATCCATCTATCTATTGCCAGACGCCTCAATCCCGTTTGGGGTGGCCACAAACAATTCGCCTCCAAGTCGCCCTGTCCCCCACCATTTCACTGCCCTGCTCCCAACTCACACCCCTCTCTCTCATATACCTCTCCACCCCATCCCTCCATCTCATCCTCGGCCTCCCCCTCCCTCATGAATATTTAATATTTGACCTCTTCATTATTAGTTTTCTGAAAAAAAAGCAGTTTCAGTGACTGAACTACAATACTTCAGGGGAGAGTGACGAAATACCGAATCGGCGGTCATTTACCGAATCAACACCGAATTGCCACTTTTTAATTGGTAAGTGTTACAGATTTTATCACCAGAGAGGTTCATACTCACCTAATTATCTGAAATCTGGTCAAATTTTTGTATTTAATTTTACCTTTTAAAAAATCCGGATTCACAGCGAAAACCCGCTAAAATTAGCGAGTGTTTCTCCTTTAGCTCAACAGCTTGCCTTGGCAGACTTCTGCTTTGTATAAATATTAATTTAACATACAAATGCACTTATTTGCACTTTAAATCAGTATCTGTGCAAAACAGAAGTCTGCCAAGGCATGATGGCAATCTAAAGTAGAAATACACACTAACCTGAGCATGTTTTCGGTCTGACTCCTAATATTCCTTTAAGAGTTAAATTAAGCCTAGTTTTTTGACCGAATTTCAGATAATTAGGTGTGTATGAACCTCTATGGTGAAGAATATAATATTTTTACAACAGTAAAGACTGCATTCCAGCACTGGAAACTTCTGACGAGCAGCCAGCCACCAGTGCTTTTGTGTACTGTTATTGGCTGGTAAACAGAGGAATAATTTCCCTACTGTGCTTTTGTCAGTGCACTTACACATTGGAACGAAACATTAGCAATTATTCCTCTTGTCACTGGACATTCTTAAAGGTCAGAAATAAGCACAATGAATGATGGCTAAACGTACACAAAGCAGATTATGCTGCCTCAGTGTGAGAAGTGACGTCACGACCAATCACAGGCTGTTTCAGAGTCACGTGAACTGTCGGCTACTTTATCTGTTATTTTTTCAAGTTTCTGCACATTTTGGGGGGAAATAATGGTTGACATAGTTATTTTCTGCGTATTTTCTACCCATACAAGCATCTAACTTCAAAAAATTTTTGACCGGAAACTCATCTATTGAAACTCTTCACCCCTGAATGAATTAACAGGTGTCTGTTGAGATTACTCTTGTGTGCAAATTGTTTGCCACATTCATCACACTTGAAATTCTTCACTTTTGAATTAATTAATAGATGTTCAATGAGACCACCCTTCTGTGCAAATAGTTTACCACATTCATCACACCTGAAGTTCTTCACTCCTGAATGAATTAGTAGGTGCTGAGTGAGGCCACCTTTCTGTGCAAATAGTTTACCACATTCATCACACTTGAAATTCTTCACTCCTGAATGAATTAGATGATGTTGAGTGAGATTACTCTTGTGAGCAAATCGTTTACCACATGCATCACACTCGAAATTCTTCACTCCTAAATGAAGTAATACGTGTCTACCGAGATCACTTTTATGTGCAAATAGTTTACCACATTCATCACACTTGAAATTCTTTGCTACTGAATGAATTAATAGGTGTTGAGCAAGACCATCCTCTTTTGCAAATAGTTTACCACATTTATCACACTTGAAATTCATCACCCTTGAATGAATTAATAGGTGTTGTGCAAGACCATCCTTCTTTGCAAATAGTTTACCACATTCATCACACTTGAAATTCTTAACTCCTGAATGAATTTGATGATGTCGAGTGAGATTACTCCTGTGAGCAAATAGTTTACCACATTCATCACACTTGAAATTCTTCACTCCTAAATGAGTTAATACATGTTGAGTGAGACCACATTTGTGTGCAAATAGTGTACCACATTCATCACACTTGAACTCCTTCACTCCTGAATGAACCAATAGGTGTTTGGTAAGATTATCTTTCCGACCAAATTGCTTACCACATTCATCACACTTGAAATTCTTCACTCCTAAATGAGTTAATACATGTTGAGTGAGACCACATTTGTGTGCAAATAGTTTACCACATTCATCACACTTGAACTCCTTCACTCCTGAATGAACCAATAGGTGTTTGGTGAGATTATCTTTCCGACCAAACTGCTTACCACATTCATCACACTTGAAATTCTTCATTTCTGAATTAATCAATAGGTGTTGACTGTGACCATTCTTCATTGCAAATAGTTTACCACATTCATCACACTTGAAATTCTTCACTCCTGAATGATGCAAATAGTTTGCCACATTCATCACACTTGAAATTCTTCACTCCTGAATGAGTTATTACATGCTGAGTGAGACCAACCTTCTGTGCAAATGTTTACCACATTTATCGCACTTGAACTCCTTCACTCTTGAATGAAGCAATAGGTGTTTGGTGAGGCCTTCCTTCTGTGAAAATAGTTTACCACACTCATGACACTTGAACTCCTTCACCTCTGAATGAACAACTGCATGTCGGATAAGACTTTTCTTAAAAGGAAATGCTTTGCCACACTCTAAACATCTGAACTGCTTAACTTCAGCTGAGTACATTGTGTCCAGGGCAATTTCATTGTCACTGAGTAACATTTTGTCATCCACCTCACACTCTAACTTTACGTCTGGTTCTTCCTTTACCACCTCCATTATTTTGTCACCCACCTCACACTCTTTTACCACCTCCATTATTCTGCCACCCACCTCACACTCTAATTTTACATCTGGTTTTTCCTTTGCCACCTCCATTATTTTGTCACCCACCTCACATTCTAAATTTACATCTGGGTCTTCCTTTACCACTTCCACTATTTTGTCAAATACCTCACACTATAAATTTACATCTGATTCTTCCTTTACTACCTCCATTCCTTTGTGACCCAACTCATACATTAAATTTTCAGCTGGTTCTTCCTTCACCACCTCCATTATTTTGTCACACACACTACTTTTACAACTGTGTATTTTGTTATCACCCTATCATAATATTCCTCCACTCTCTTCATTCCTGACATAAACTCTCCACTGAACAATCTTCCTGATACAGAGGTCATTATCACTGAAAAATAACTGCTTCTGCACTTGCAAATTCTATGTATCCATATTTTTAAATATTACACTGCTGACTTTTAAGCTGTTAATTCACTCTAAAATACCACTGGGTTCCTTATTTTACCAGTTCTTATCAAGTGTCTATGCATCAGTTGTACTGAAGTAAAAGCAAAGGATATCACAACAACTAAAATTTTTCCTGGATCAACTCCAACTCCTACCACCCATCATATGATTCATACTTCTTACAATGAAAGACATCATGAACAGAGAGTATAAGCCACATATATCTGGAAGAGGTACCTCATGTATGATGTGCGGTACTGAGACAACACAAGATGTGCCTATTTATCTGTCAACATTTTACCATGTACTAAGCAGGCAGCTCCATGACGACCACATTGCTTGTGTTGGCTTCACAGATCTAAGTTCAACTGTGGGCCTGAAACAAGAGCTGCCATTAGACAAGAATCTCCATGAATTTGAAAACACTGCCCACTGAGCCCTCATTTTCCACGTATTTTGTCTTAAAAAAAAACTTAATAAATAAAGCAAGCAGGTTTACTTTAAAAATTTGGAAAAACAGTAAGGACATTAATGCAAGGGATTGGTTAAAAGAGTGGGAAAGTGAGGCTGATATGGTGAAGAGTAAGTGGAAGCAGAAGTGTTAGGCATGGTAAGTAATTTAGAAACGAGGATGGTCAAGGTTGAAACCAAACTAGATGATGGTGATAACTTCCAGGTGGTTAAGGGATGGTGCACAGTTAGGTAACAATGACAGAAGTGTGTCTATCTATCTACAGCCAGACACCATAATCCCATAAGGGGTGGCTGATTGTCTTTGAATTAGTCATTTTACAGGGAGGGACAATAAGCATCCGCCAACCCACTTGTTAACAGGCAGGGAATGGGTGAGTTGGTTATTTGAGGTCAGTTCTTAAAAAAAAATAAATAAAAAAATAAATAAATAAATAAATAAGCAGGTATCCCATTGGAGTTGGACACTAATCCCCCTCAAGTATACACCTTCTGACTTGACACACGTAGCCCAGCGTTCTTTCCACTGCCTGAAACATTTAGAGGTCAGTTTTTGGTATCTCCTGCATGTGTTTATAACAAACATACATACATACAGTAATCCCTATACCATCTGGACACTCACTATCCGGACTCCCCACTTACCGGACATTGTGTGCCTGGACTTTTGGAACCCCAAAATAGCCAAAACAAGAAAAATATTCCCCCCAAATCCAAATTTTTTCCCTACCTGTAATTTGAAATTGGCGCGTGGCACCAAACAGCTGTGTTTACCATGGCCCCTTCACCCCTTCCTTCCTCCCCTCTCACCAGTTACCGCCTACCCACCATCGTGAGTAGATGTTCATCGCAATGAATGCTGCACGTGCTCGTTTTTGTGAATAAACAGTGAATAAACTGGAATACCTTGCCACTAGGCCACATGAGAATTTACAGTATTAAGAAACTAGAATTTAGAGTTCAAAGGATTAAGTGTGGAGTGCAAAAGTGGCGGTTGAAACTGGCATGGAGCCATTAAGAACAGAATGTGCAGTGTTAAATAATTATACCTCACAGTGCTGGTAGACAGCGTTGTCCCTGATGACTGTCTGTACGTGCTTCAACAGCATTTTCAACACTGCCAGAGCCTTAGAGGAGGCGCTCAAATACGTGCTCTAAGTATCCTGTACACTGCTAAATATTTTCCATACTCACTTCTAATTCCTCACTCTCTGGTTCCTTTTCATTTATTTCATGCTTTATGTCCATTATTGGTGTGAATAGGGTCTTCAATAGATGCTATGCATGTCCGGTAGGGAGTTACATAGGTGGCTTTCAAAGTTAGGCTGGGTTAGGGTCCATAAGTACCAGTCCAGGAGGAGGGGGCCCACTATCCAGACAGACCCACTTTCCGGACATACCTTTGGCTGTATTACATAAGATAGTGAAGAGATTACTGTATATATATATATATATATATATATATATATACAGTATATACAGTATATACATATACATACATATGCAGTATATATATACACATACATATACATATATAAGTATACCCCAGTTTAGCGATGCAATTAGTTAAGTATATACTCATCGCTAGGCAGGGTATCGTATCTCGCGGTAGATTTAACGTAAGGTATTGGGATGCGTTTTTGAGTCTTGGGTTTCCTCCCCAACCAAGTCCTAAACCCACCCAAATGAGTCCAAAAACAAGTTTCTAGCTAACCTAAACCCCCAAATAGCTGTAAAGCACGCTAAACTATGCCTAAAAGCAGTTTATAACTCACCTCAGCCCAAAAATAAAATCTGAAAATTGTCAAATATAGTCTGGAAAATTCAAACTCTGTAAACTGTACCCCAAAATGACAATGTTAACCCCACCTATGATTAAAACACATTACTCTTGTTTATAAATCAACCTAAACACAAAATTTAGTCTAAAATATCATGGAAAATCAGTAAAAATAAAAAAATGAAAACCCATCATTAAACCAGGGTTTGGCCATTGTTAAGTGGGGTATGGTGATATTTCTACCCCCATCATTAAGCAGCACCGTGCAGAGACACTGTGATGGGCAGGTGCTCAGGACTGGAAAATGCACTTCAGTATATTATATATATATATATATATATATATATGGAGGGTGAAGTGCTTGAAAGGGTTCAGCAGGGAAGAAAGGTTACTGGTTCCTTGAAAGCAGTGATAAGAAACTGGGAAGTGAGCAAGGAAGTGAAAAAAGTTACTACATGACAATACTGTGATACCAACTCTAACGTATGGAAATGAAGCTTGGACGTTGTTCGAAGGACACAAGTCAAGAGTGAGAGCAGTGGAAATGAGTTATTTAAGAGAGCCTGTGGAGTCACATGGAGAGACAGGCTGACGAATGAGAATATAAAGGAGCGTTGTGGTGTGGATGTGGATGTGATAGGAAGCATTATGAGGATTCACTGAGGTGGTTTGGCCATGTGCAGAAGATGGAGTGTGAGAGACTGACGAAGAGAGTGTATGTGAGCGGGATGGAGGGGGGAAGAGGGAGGGGGAGGCCAAGGATGAGATGGAGGGATGGGGTGG